>NW_019524091.1:377221-466651 GCF_002814215.2 Seriola lalandi dorsalis | reverse complement strand
GGGGTGAGGGGGGGCAAACAAATTAAATATAGGCACAGATTTGAAGAGAATCTTATCTCAGTGGGGTAATATCAGTGTCACATTTCTTCCCTGCAGTCACTGACGCTAAAGAGCGATTAAGCATGCAAGATGACTGTCGATTCATGGGCAAAAAAAAAAAAGAAAAAAAAAAGCTGCACTGCACACTCAGTTAAAATCTTTTATTATCCAAGACACTTCATAAAATGGCCTATTCAGATACAGACAGCAAGTAATGTGCTGTGTGTTGCCGCTACTGGGATAGAAAAGGATCTTTTTCTCTAATTCAACAAAGTAGAATTTTCCAGATTTTACAAGGTGTCTAGCTGTGGTTACATTAAAAAGAAATATGCCTGGATTAATTCAGTGGGGCTTCGGGCTGTGGGCTGAACACTATGCAGCAAGGAGTCACAAGAGGACTGCAACAGACTGTCAGTCTGCTGTGAAGTCAGCCAGATGGGAGACAACATCTTCTTCACCTTAGGGAAAAGCACTGGACAGAAACAGGTGAGGAGAGAGAGAGAGAGAGAGAGAGAGAGTGAGAGAGAGAGAATGAAAATAAAAAAGAACGGAAGCAGAATTAGAGGAGCTAACTCTGGGTCTGACACAAAGATGCTGGATGAGGCAGTCAAGCGGTAATCACAGGTCTAAGGGAAGCTTGTGATGATGGCACAGGAAGTTTAATATGAGACATGAATAAAACAAAACAATGTGAAGAGGTGCACAAGCAGCAAGGTGAACACGGTGCAGCAAAACATGTTGTGCTCCTGAGAGCCCCCCCCCGCTGCATGCTGAGAAGCTGTAGACCCTAATATTTATACAGGTCGAGTTAGTTAGAAAATGTAGCAGCTGATACAGCTGACGAATGTATTTGTGCTTGGAGGGATGGGTCAGGGCAATAACTGTGGTAGGACTCCAAATATATCACCCAGGATAACAGTAAGGTGGTGGAGGTGAGGGGGTTGGAAAATAGAAATATAAAAACACAATTCTAAGCCAAGACCAAAGCTTTGAGGTCTGCATACCAACCCACATGCAGACAGATTCCCTGCATGGTGATTCAGAGAGATCTCAGTCGTGGTTTCGCAAGGCAGCTGGAGTCATGATCTCCTGTCCTGGAGAATATATACTGTCTGTCAGCCACATGATGAGGTGCCTTTATATGGGCCATAAATTTCACAGCCAGACTCAGGCAACAACAATACATGTAATGCCAAGATTCATCACCTGCAAACAGATAACCTCTCTCTATTCCCACTGCCCTCAGCTCATAGCTCTCTATTGCACTCCTTTTTATAGACTGTGCTCTTATGAACCTGTAGATTATTGTATTTAGTTGTTAGTTAAATTGTAGCACTTCTCTACCAGAATATACCTGATTAAGGCTATAGTGTAGCAGCATTACATAACAGCATGATGTATGCATTCAGACAGCTTCGTCATGACAGCGAGGTCCCTCAGTGAAATTATCCCCACTTATTAAAACCGTCTATCAGGAGTGCAGCTCAGTTAATGAAATTGCTCGGGTCAAAGTCAGTCTTCAGCAGAACACTGCTATCTGTCCAGGGCATTTCATTCAGAGGAACGAATGCTGATCAGCATTTTTCCCCTCATTGTATGAACCGGAGTCCTTACATTCTTGCATCATGTTAATTCTCTTGTCATGGAGTGGCATGCATGGGAGAGCCCTGCTGTAAACTATATTTTATCCTTTGAATCTACACTGTTTACTCCCATTTGTGAGGGAACAGCAGCAAGACAAGCAAAGTTTAAAATGCACCATAAATCTTTTAACAAAGCTTACATGGAAATAGCAAAGCAGATTATTAAAGGCGCCCATGCGATGGGGAAGTACTGTACAGTACATTCAAGAGGCGTTGCTAGGAAACGCTACTGCTGGGTGAGTCAATGAGCAATCCACAGGCTCTAAGAGGAGCTACAATAGAACAGACAGCCTAGCAGCCACACAATAATCTCAGTCCACATGGTCATTGCAATTATGCTAATTAATATCATCCTTACAGCCACTTCAATGAAAAACGTGGTATTTTGCTCAAATACCCACGCCACCTATTTAAATCAGAAAACTGTGGGGCTGAGAGCAGGTTTCTGCAGTGAGGCAGAGCCACAGCAAGAGCTGATGGGGTTATACACCAGTGAACATATGGAGAAGGGAAGTTCAGGGGAAGAGAAAGACAGAGGTTGTCACATTTTAAGAGAAAATGTGAGGATATATGTGAGTTACAATAGCGGACACGCAGTAAAGGTCAGAGAATTGTCACGTTTAGTAAAACGCTGACCTCCATTCTCCCCATTGTCACTTTTTGTGCAATTTATAAAACTTGTCTCCCCTTTGATGGTCACACTGTGTTTGGATAAAACATGATGCCTTCATAAATGTCATGTAGGCTCAAAGGGAAAATGTCATATCACACAGATGTGTACACCTGTGCTAATGCATAGGCAAAAACACACAGAGACACATACACACACAAACGCACACGCACTAAGAGGAAGCAGATAATGAGTCACCTATAATGAGACACAGCTCTCCTGTCAGACGAGCTCTGTCAGGTGCAGAAGATTTTCCATTTTGATGTGGAGCGCAGGCCACCTAGCTTTGTAGGGGCTGTGAGAAAGTGTTTCGCTCTTTCCTCCATAACACCTCATGCTGTTCATACTGTACACCTGGAACTGAGGCCAGATTTGTGAAGAAATAATTCACATAATCAAGATAATTCAGATTCAAACTTGTAGTTATACTTATGGATTCTCAGAATCTTTAGGCTAGGCCTAACACATATAAATAATATGTGTTTTTGTTCTTTTGGACATTCTTTTTACAGCTAATGCAGCAGTGTGTTTATAGTAGATTTCATGGGGCCTTGGTTCAAAAACCTTATCATATAATATAATCCCTTTTTTCAAGGAGAGACAAAGAAATATATTCAAATATAAGTTAAAAAGCAACCAAGCAAAAGATGAAAATTCTCAGTATTGAAGTCAGTGTTTCTACAGTCAGCGTGTTCTTAATAATTTAAACTCTCTGGACAACTGAAATGTATATCTAACCAGCTGCCTTTACATAATGTTATCAGATTAAATATTATATCAAATTTTAGAATGATTTGTTGTAATATCTAGGGATATCAAAGAGATTTTTATGTATATGCTTTTTCTATTATATATACAGTATATATTTTTATGCTTTGCACACCATATTCATGTGGCAGTCCGTACAAAAATAGTTTTTTCTCTTGCTTTCTGAATCATTTATTATGAGGCAGTGTTGACACTTTCATTTACCTTCACAGATATTTCCAAGCAAATAGGATTACCACCATCTGTCTTTGCAAAGTCTATTCCTTTGTGATTAAATAATAACAAATAATCCATGAGCACAATCAAGACTCCGCGTGTTTACAATTGCTACTCTTCATAAAACTGGGAACCTATAGCATGTGTAATAAGAACAGGAATGCAAGATAATCCTTCAGTACACCAGGAACACATGAAGGCAAAGTGGCTCCGGGATGTAAGCCTGTTAGCACCATGCATCTTCATTTAAAATGACAACACCGGGCTTGTGCAATATTAACTTCAGGTTCATGAAGCAAACCAACCAACCTTTACAGAGTCAGGAGATATCAGAAGAAAAGGGACTATGACAAATTCAATACATCACCAAAAATTATGCACTACATCTTGAACTGATTAGCTGTGCAGCTAAGTATATTATATACATAAACATTAAAATTCATTAATTTTAATTTCCGAATAACAGGAGGTTTTATTTTTGTTGTCAGATGATAACTTCCATGTTCCTCACTAATTGTATTCGATGGTTCTTGACGCTGTTAGCAGCAATTCCCCCTTGCTCAGCAGTGAAGTCATAATATGAGCACGTCATCCATCACTACTGAAACCTGCATTCACGACAGCAACACTGTAACTATATTTTACTACAGATGGACAGCATGGAACATGTTTTAGATGAAGACAGATACCGTTGTGAACTTGTTGGTAGCAGTTATGCAGTTATGAGTGTTTGTCTCGCTAATGCTGACGTGAGAACATTCTGACTTGACTGTGGGTTCCACCATCACATTAAAAGAGCAATAGTGCCATCTAATGGACAGAAGAAGAATTGTCAACATCATTTCACAGTTCAAGCTAAAGCACTGAATTCAAGTGTCATACTTTTCAGTTTTCCTTTGGAAGCATTAATGGTAGAAACATTACGGGCACCAACACTTTGTATAGCCCCTTTGTCAGTCCTCTCTAGTCTCCAGAGTCCAACTTCAAATCTCACTCTCTCCAGCTGCTCTCAGACTGAAGACAATGATGTAATTTGCTGAGTGCAGTTTGTATTAGCTTCAGACCATATGTCACTGTTCATTATTTTCCACTTCTTCGATCCAGACAGGCAGCAGTATGACTGACAGCACTCTCCTGTCAGCACAGAGATGACAAGGTTGCCGGGTCTCCTACTATAAACCAGTACAAAACCTCCACTATCTGTTTATGTTATTCACTATCTCTCTTTATTTTTAAGCAGAATTATACAACGGTATTGTATGTTCAGATACAGCATGCATCACATTTGCCGCAGCTGTTTTAAAATTTTGATCTGTGCCATTTTGAGAGAGGTGTCTCTACTTAAGTGCAGATTAAAGAGACGGGTGACAGTAATTATAAAATTCAGAAATGCTGATTTGCAGTGCTGTGTAAATCCAGGTTGTTGATATTCAAATTCAATTTTTCTTCATCAGCTTGTTAAATATTTAAAACAGTGTTACGCTGACAACTCACTGGACATACTAAAGGAGCCTAACACAGCACGCATTAACCTGTAGGTTAAAACCCAATAGGTGGTCCTTATCAGTCTCCATCTCTAAGCTATCATCCTCTTTAATCTTGTTTTACTTTGGAGTGAAGTTTCCTGTATTCACAGGTCCAGCTCATCTGTCTGCAAGACATCTGTCCTGGTTTAGAGACAAGGCAACACCATTGTAATGCCTGATCCAATGTTTAAGCTAGATGGCTTTGAAAATGTTTCTCTAGTGCCACCATGCGGTCACAATTTTTCTCAACATCTTGGTTCTTAATAAGATAATGTGAAAACACATAGTTTTAATAAATTTGCTGTGAAAAAAATGGTCCTTAAAAGATCAATTGTAATACTTTTGATGACCTCTTGACCTTTACTGTGGAGCTAGGCTCAGGTCAATTTTTTGCAGACTTGAAAAAAGTCAAAATACCACTGACAGAATGAATTATACATTTTCTGAACAAAATCATGCTCTCAGAGGATAAAGCCCTCTGATCTAGATGACAGCATGGCTGTTCATGTAGCTCTACTGAAATTTGCATTTGTATATGTATGTAAAGCATGTATGAATTTACAGTACTGTGCAAAGGTTTTAGGCACTGTAGATGTTTAGATTCTTATCCATTAGGGAGGCAACTGATCTAAGCCAAATTCAATCTGCGACATGGCAACGACCCCTAACATGCAGCCATAAAGTCATAAAGAACTATCTTCAGTGACAAGAACAAGGAGTCTGGCAACAGATGGTCCAGCCTCCACAGATTCCTGCTCTCAACATCATGGAGTCAGTCTGGGATTACATGAAGAAGCAGAAGACAGAAAACAGCCTATGTCCATGGAAGAACTGGCAAGTTCTCAATGTTTGCAGCAACCAATTACCTTGAAAAACTGTCCATGGGTGTAGCTAGGAGACTGGGGCTGTGGTCGAAAAGTCAAAATAATCTCCTGTCCTAACCACTTTCCTTGACATCGATGGAAAATGTCATAAGGTCAAGGAAAGATGTGAAGGAGAATTCATAAGGACGTAGGAGAAGACAACCGCACTGCGGAGAGAATCCAACTGCACTTTCACTAGGATTTTTTCTTTTTAAAACCAGCTTTATTTATATCACATGGATGATATTTAACCACAAACATAATAAGAATAGAATTGAAATGTTGAAATAAGAGTACATGAAAGAAATATACAAATAGAAAGAGTTGAGCCATTCAAATAAAAAAGGAACTAAGTAAGGGCCATAATGGATTACATTCAAACATAAGTAGGCTATATAGTTTTTTGACTTTTTTTTATGCATTCCTTAAGTACAGAAAATTAAATATTTCATGCAGTGAGCTGGGTTTTGAAACCAAGATGTATGTACAGATTGTTATTATGATTATGAAAATGATATACTTACTCTTCACGATTGCTCCCCACTGAATTTGAAAGAGAGGAAATCTATATTTATGGATTTGGAGTTTAGCTAATCATACAAGGATATGGAGTTTGGATTGTATCACAAGCATAAAACAGGTGCTTTGTTGTCTCCACATTTATGTGGGTCTGCTGTGGTAAAACTAAAATTGTGTGTTGTTGAAAATGTGGCTCCAGCAAGGAATTGTGAAACAGCTTTTTCTCCTTTCCTTTCGTAATGGAAGGTCCTGTGTATCCTATGCTAAAGGAGATAAGAAGCACTGAAGCTCCTTTCCTTATCATTTCGATAATTCAACCAGCTGTTATCATGGCTGCCACTTAGATACTTCTAGGTCATTTCACTCAGTAAGGACCCATCCTAAGCAACTGTAGCCTTGGTGCTATTTTAAAAGACAAAGGTAAGTCACACCAAATATTGATTTGATTTAGGTTTTTTCTGTTTACAGCAGTGGTGGTCATTAGAGGGCACACTTGTGGTGCTCCACCAGCCACATTTGAAATAAGCCAGTGAATGAATTTCTTAGTATCAAGTAAAATGATGTTATACAGAATGAAATTAACCACAAAATAAGTCTATTTTGTATTCTCTTCCCCCATGTGTGCTGCCCTAGTCATGCAATACACACCAATTCAAAACTAGCTTTCTCCTGATCTGGCTTCCATCTAATACAATCAATGGATGTAAAAGGGTAGCAGAAAACAGCACCCTCAAACGAATTAAATAATGGGATTCATGAGTGATTGGCTGAATAGCAAATCAAGACCTCCAATAAGGGAGACTGTCCCTGTTTGTTTCTTGTGCGATCAATAACGGTAGCTTATCATCGGAGAAGAGAGACTTTTAGCCACGGATTCCAGGTGCAAGTGGGTCAAAGTAGTTTGAGCTTTGTGCTATACAGTATTGCATGTTTGCAATTCTATCACAATACCAGTAGGTCTTTAAAGCTTCTGTAAATGAACGTCACTGCCACTAGGTATTACATTCTCAATCACCAAGGTGTTACAGAGTGCAGTGAGAGCGGCCAGCAAACACACAACAAGAAGCACAACTGAATAAAGTTACCCTGTGCAAATAAGAGCCAACAAAAACAATCTAGCCACAACCATTAGCTGACAAAGCTAGCATTGCTGTGATATGCGCCACAGCAATTCTGGTAGTAAGCCAACTAGCAATAGCAACATGCCACACACATTAGCAACATGGGTAAGAGTAGGTTAGTTAACATTATCATGCCTTCTGTAGCCGGTCACTATTGAAAACAGACACGTAACATTATGGACCCATCAAGTTACTTACACTTTGAGGAGAAGAAAAGCCTGATCCATGTCAAGCTGCAGCCCTTTGGCATTTCGTAGGTTCTCCATGTCAGTCAAGCCAGACCAGTATTGGATCCACGGTTAGATTGGGAAAGAAATTCAGCCTTGGACTTATTGGCTGGGACTGGTGCACGAAAAACCTCAAAAACTTTATTGATGTTTTCATGGCCCACTGGCCAACCGAGATTTGAGGCAGTAGTTCCAATGGTCCCCTGTTTGCCTGTGCTCCGGACTTATCTCTTTCTTTGTCAGAGACCTTTATAGATGAGAAAAGTTTCTTCAGTGGGGAAAATGCTGTAAAGTGCTTTCACCTGAATGCTGCATACTGCACTTTGCTGTCTGAATGTGTGTACTTTAATGTGATCATTCAAATTTTTTCTGGACAGATATGCAAAACTTAGTTACCAGATGGGTATTAATATAGGCCTACAGATTAATGTATTTGATATGATGTTATATTTTATGTTCAGTGAGTTGGATAGTAATATCAACCATGATCATTCTTGGAAAATTACACTTCCACACATTGAAATAATCTGGCTCCAAACCTCCCCCAAACAGTATAACACTTTAATAACATATGTGGAGAACAAAAAAGCATCAGACTTTCAATATTTAAAAGAGCCTACATTTTATTTGAACTCTAAAAGGAGTCATAATGAATGGACTTTGAACTCCTCGTTTTTCGTACATAACTAAAGTTTTGAAAAGTAAAAAAAAGTTCAGCTGATGTGAAAGCAGTTAGAACATTCAGTTGAAGTGTCAGTTATTCAGACAGCTAAATGACTCTCCTGCTTTATAAGCCAAATATTTGTGTGGGAATGGAGTTGCTAAAAGTATGCTGAACTAACTGAAGTTTGACTATCAATGTGAAAAAGAGAAAGCAAGAGATCAATAAAGCTGAATACAAGCAAAAGACATCAAACCTCCATCTCCACCCACCTCCATCTCCCATGTCCTTATGACCCCCCAGCAGAGTAAAACGGACACATAAACAAACCAAGAACATTAAGCAGAAATAAATGATCATATAAAATATAAATAAAAATAAGTCAGTAAGTGACATTTCCATTGATTTTTCAAATATAATTTAAATAAATAAATAAATAAATAAACCTGACAAGGCTATTTAAATTTCGGTGACGCATTTTCCAAGCCACTTCCGGGTCATATTTTGAAAGCTAGGGTCAAAATCGGTCAAAATCACAGACGGTATATAAGACGGTTAGATTTCTACATGTTTCTCTAAGGCATCTTATGTCAAAATGGAAATTTCTTGGAACATTTTTCCCAGCTGGATAAAAGCTTGACAGAGGAGTCCTTGAGTGATCTGGATATGAAATTAAAAACGGCAGGTAAGTGACGTGTGAAGTGGTGAACGACCTGCTTTGCTCTTTAAAGTTAGCTAAGTTTGTATTTGACTCTGTGACCAGATGCATGAGACTCAAAAGTTAGTTACCTAGCTAGTTAAGTGTTAGCTCTTAGTTAGTTACATCCTTCTCAAGTGGATAAGTCGGCCTATTACCTGTTCAGACCATCGTTTACTTTAAAGTAAGATATTTTTAGATATTAAAGGTGAAAATATTTTGCAATTTACAGCGATTTTGATTTGATATTGTTGGGGATTTTCCTACTGATGATGCCAGTCATAGTATTTTAGTCACTGTAGTTTCTTTTTTTTTTTTTTTTTTTAACAATTCGTCAGTGCCTCCTTATTAAATAAAAATGCCCTTGTCTCCTGAATATTCAACTTTGAATTGGTTAGGTAAGATGACACACTTTGATTCCACTGCTTACAAATGTAAGCCTACTATACCCAGGGCCTTCCCATGCTGCTTTGAATACTGGGCCTCTGAGCTTTTTAAAACAATGTTTTTTATCTGCTTGGCAGCCAGCAGCTCTGCTCTCTTCTCTCAGGTCATTTTCAAAAGGCTGTGAAAATTACATTTATTAAGCCTATAACCTGGATGGCTCGGTAATTAACAATTATTGGCCCATACTGTATAAACCAACCTCCACTTAGCAACTTCTTGGCCTCAATTAATTTCACAATTTTCGATCCTCCAAAACTGTGTCACCTCTTATATTGATTTATGTATTGATTCTGACAAACTTTCAGTCCTACGTAGCTGTAGTGCTGTGTTCAATATTGTTGAATACAGCAAAGTCCTTTATAACATCTCTGACTATAGTATATTGCTTGGCAGATTGGAAAGGTTTGGACCTTATGGCACTGTGGTAAATTAGTTTATGTTCTCTTAAGTTGTTTATGTTAGCTTAAGATGTGGACAGAAGAAAGCAACATCTGTACAATATACAGTCCATATACTGACAGTGGTTCAGCTTGAGTCTTAGCTTTATTTTGAGTAGATTTACATCAATATTGAAAGAACTGTGTGGGAGCTCCCTTTTAACACATACTGCCCAAATTGCAAGAGTTCAAAGTTAATTGGACACTTGGCTGCTTGTTGGGCAGCTGTGTATCCTTTAAACAGTCATTCAAGCAGAGCGTAGGACAACATAATCTATGCCTATGGCACACTTGAGCTAACTGTCTTTGAAGATAGTAGAAATTGTAGAAAGTAGATTCATGAATCCATAATCTACAATAGATAAAGTACATGAAATCTACCATGTGGATACTGTGGGCTTATTGCATGATATACAGTATCTGAACCCCATTTAAGCATCTGTTTATCCAAATTATCCAAAAACTTGCATTTTAACTCTTATACCATAAGTGGTATATGGAAATAATGATAGTCCGTAGGAATATTTGATCTATACTATATGTACTGAAATGCAAAATTTCTATGGCCTTTTTAAACTTTGCACATGGATTGCAGCAGACCTGCGCTCCTCCAGTAGCAGTGTAGAGTTTTTCCACTAGATGTCAGGGAGCTCCCAGATTTCACAATGAACGTACCCACATCCAGCTCTCAGTGAAATCACACTTTCAACTTCAGTTAAACCAAAATGATCAAACTCAAGAAAACAATGACATCTCATCACATGTTAAATTAAAATGCCCCCAGGTCCCCATGATTTTTAGGTAACAATGAAATACTTAAATATGAATTCAGTTTTCACTGCATTCACTTATAATATGTAAAAACCCTGGCCATTCTGAGAGTTACAGAAACTCAGAGACAGTTTTTAAATCAACATACAAATAAAGGTCTGCTATGATAAAAATCCTCCTGTTTTGGATTTCTGATCCAAAGGTTACTTGTCTTTATAGATTGCTGTCTCTTTCATTCTACAGCATCCACCAAAAGAGGGAGACATTACATTAAAAATAAAGAAAAATAATATTTCCAAATATGAAGCCTCTACATATGTCTCTCATGCAATGTCTCAATTCACATCACTTAAAACTCTATATGCCACTTAGTTTATAAACCCAGTCTCCAGATTATTGGATATGTTTAAATGTTCATATCCTCTTTTGTTCTGCATAGTTCACTTGACACTGGTGCTTGCACCATTTTGAAATTGTGCCTTTGCTTTATGTTCTTGTCAATCTCTCAGCAAATGAAATGCCTTGTAACCTAGTATGGATCCCCAAAAAGCTGACACAAAGAGCCGTGTGTGAATATAGTCAGAAGATGGCAATGGTGTCAGGTTATTGCTTGGCTGTCGGTGTTGGTGGGCTGGACAGGCAGCAGCTCCGCGGTGAGCAGGGCTACTTTCTGCCTGCTGGAGATCTTGTACTGGCTGCTTGAGTCAGCCCTAAGCCGCTCTCCCCACGCAGGGCTCCCTTCACCAGCGTTCACCTAAATCTGTCACACAGATTTGACACTGTGTCACTTGGAGTGCGCTCTGAAATGACATGTATATAATGTGGAATATTGTGCACATTTACAGCCTGGACTACCCTTAGAGCATTAACGGTTTTCTTGTCTTTTTTTGTGTTTTTTTTTTTTTTTTTTCTCTTGTGGGGAAAATACAACTCAAGTTTAACACATTTTGTAATGATAATACAAGTTAACGTAATATTTTTTATGTCTAAGTCTAACATGCTAAAATGCAGGTTAGTATTTAAAGTGTTAGCTATTTCCTTTTTTAAAATTTTTTTATTTTATTTTGCATTGATTTTAATTGTTAAATGAAGACATTCAGATTATTATAAAGAGCCTACTTTTTAACAGAAAGTGAGATGGCGTAAGATGTTAATTGTTTGTGTAGGTTTTATCAGATCTAATGAGCAGTTTACTGTGTTGCCATGTGGAGACTTTTACCAATCGCAGCGGCCTCTTTACATTTCTGTGCACAGTCAAAATTTTACTGTCAAACATTTGGCATGTTTAGGCCATAAACCTAACAACCCAAATCATCTCAAATTAGGCTCACAGCTATTTATGCATGAGAAATGACCCTAAACACTGTCTTGAATCTCTTTCCCTGTGGAAAAAAACGTTTCACACTGATCCTGATTTTAGAATAATTTAATTATAGCTCCTTATTTCAAATCAGTACTGTAAAAAATGTAAAATATGAAACTGAAATGTTAAGTCAACAATATCAATAATACTTGCAAATTATCTTAACATGTTAAGCCATGTAAATGATTAATGTACAATGAACACAACATTTAACTGTGTGTATTTTATCTGTTTAATCACTGTTTTTCTTGAATCATATTTTCACAGTTAGCATACAGATGTAATCTTAATTATATACTTGGTTTTATGATGTGACAACATTCTCCACCCAGCAACATGTATTTACACATGGCTTTCCATTGACAGCTAAGTATTTTGAAAATATCTTCAATAGTGATTGCCTAACGTAATATATTTCCAATGCAAAAAAAGCTCTGTGCTTATTCAGGCCTATGTCTCCAACCGTCTGCCTCTCTGTCATCGGCGTGTCTCCTCGATAAGGAGCTCCTGCCCTGAGAAAGTTCTGCATTAGGAACAGACACAAGACAGTGCACTGAGTGCCTATCACTTCTTCCCCTTATACAGCTTTCGCTCTGTTGCTTTCTTCTGCAGTATTTACTGGATAAAGTGGTAGCAACTGGCCTTGGTGGCCAGTAAGAAGGATTTTCTCTCCCCAGCTGGTGTGGCTTTGTCTGTTTGTGCTGCACAAAGTGGCTTGAAACTGGGTTGTGGTTGATGGTTCTTGAGGCATATAAAGTCTCAGGTTTAAAAAAAATATAATACATTATTTAACTGGGTTCTGCTTGATAGAATGATGTTTGTCTCTATATCTGAATTTTCCGTATGCAGTGTTTTGTTTCTGATTTAAAAACTGTGATGTTTGTGTCTCCAGCAGGCCTATGAGGATCATTATGACTCACTTATCCAGTTGTAAATGAGGAGTCATGGACTTCTGCTCCTTTGGGAATCTCCAGCCCTTTGAAAAGAAAATAGAGGTTAAAAATCTGCTAAACGAGTTAGCAGCAACCTGGATCCTTGTCTTCCACAGGTAATGAGTTTGATTAATTTTTGACCTTTGGAAACTTTTCACTCCTTTTTCAGCTGCTTTTTTTATTTTATTTTTCCTACCCTGGGATAATAAGGAACTGTGTTGTGCAGGGTTTTACACTGAGGGCTTGAAATGGGCACATTGTTTGCACATGAATTACATAGGTACACAGAGGCAATATTGAAAATAGTAATTATATTGTGTATACGATCAGCATTTTTCCTATATTTATAGAATATAAGCCATTTATTGTAAAAAATAAGTATATGTATGTTTTAGATACTTTCTTAACTTAAAGGTAGACTAAAAAACTTTTTGGCCTATAAATAATAATGCAGGGGATGCTTATTTTCTCACACAGGTGTTTAGAGATCCTCTCTCTGATAAATCATGATTTGTAAACTTTCCCATAGACAGCAGTGACAGGTTTCCTCTGATAATGTAGAAAAATGGGGAAAGAGAGGGCCGGGCTTAAGTAGAGCTGTGATTTAGAGCAGAGAGATGCAGCATCTCTCCTTTCCAGTGGAGGCCCTCCTGGGTTTGATTTAATTCTCTCCTTGCACTATTAAAAAGGCCTTCCACTCTCTTCACTGCATGCACCTTGCTGTCATAACTGGCACAAAATCATTTATCAATGCTGCTTGTAGGCAGTGCGACTAAGGCCTTTCGCAGTGTATATTTTTCCATTATTGATTGTGTGTGTAATGCATGAAGAAGTACAAAGACGTGTCTCCTCCTGTGTTGGAATGACCATATTAGGCCAGTAGATGAGGGAACTTTTTCTGCCTCATCTACAAATCCATATAGCGATCATCATTCCTGCTGGGAAGGGAACTTTGTGCTTGAAATGTTTCTTCATTTGAGTGTTGTCTTACTGGCCAATGAACTCAACAATGATCCTGTGCCGGACGTATGACAAGCAGTTATTTGGTGCAATAAACTGAAAGGCAGTGAATGTCAGTGTCCCCCTTTGTTGTTTAATTTATTTATTTTCAAAGTGAAGGGAGGTGTCCTTGCTGTGAGAGTTAGTCATTGATGTGGCTATAGTTAGTCCATCCCCTGCTGTGACTGTCTGTAGGAGATGCTACTTCCTCTTTCCTGCTCGTTCATGGCTTCGTTTGCCCGGGATGATCGCCTCGCTCTGTCTTTTTTGGCTGCATTTTGTATGGGGATGGGTGCACTTGATCAAGAACAAAAGATATAAGTGTGAAGTACAGCAGAGCCCCAGTTCCAAGAGTCGCACTGCTCTCGGGTCAAACAAAGTCCCGTAACCTTCTCAACAAAGCTGGCACTCTTAAGGTTCGCACACTGTTGGGAGGTTGCTGAGATCAATGTGTCTGTCTCTTTTTAGAAGTGTTGAATTTAATAAGTGTTGTTGGGTACCATAACATGTTGCATAACAACAACCTTTTAGCCCAGAATATTTCCATGAATTTAATCATTTATATGATACTTTAATGGGCTTAACAATAGAATAAAGTTATTGGTGATACCCATGATTCTTGGTAGGAGATTTCAGATTAGTTAAGAAAAGGTTAAATGCTCCTATTCTATTATGCCAGGGGTAATGTGGTGTCTGAATGCAGATCCACTTCCGAAGGGTTGCAGGATTGACAGAATAGATTTTGCAGCATAAGAATTCACTTTACATGCTCCAATCTTAATGATGGCAGGCTATAGGAATTACACTTAAGTTGTTGTCAAATTGAAGGGCATAAATGCTTTTCAGAGAACATACTGTAATGTGTAACTGCAGTGTAATTGCTGGATGTTGATCTTATCTGATAACATCCACCATTTGTTTTATTTAGACTTATAATCATACTAAATTGTTTTATCAACAACTAACTAATGGTCTTATCAGCAACTGACGAACCCTCTGCTCAATAAGCTTAAGGTGAATAGGAAGAATCTATTACGGGCTAAGAGCCCTTTATCTCAGCTGTCTTAAATATTGACACTTACAGTAATTTGTCCCCATTTTGTATTGATTTCTTGTTTTGCTTCCAGGTTATGTTGTAAACAGGGTAAATTATGACAGATTTGAGCATTGGAGATGGTCCACACCTAGCAGGCTGTGTTGCTGACATAGATCACTCATCAGCTGTGTGACTAATGAAGGTTCTGTAGAGCGGCCATAGCAGTCATTTCGGTTTTTCAGTGGAGGCTAGGTCAGTGGTGACATCTCTCAGAAGCGGATCAGGCATGTTGTCGATGCTGCAGGAAGTATGGTTGAAACCTGAAGATGCTGATCAGAGCTGGCAGGGGATGTGTTGGTGTGCTAATTGTAATTCATAAGTCAGATGAAAGGAGGTGTGGCTTTTGCTGGAGTTCGTTGAGTTCAGGGAAACGAACACTGGCAGGCACAGAAAACCATGAGTCAGAAGTACAGAAAAATGTTTGTAGAATTTCTCAGTGGCGTTAAGCAGGCTTGCAATTATTTTTATTAGCTTATGAGCAACATCTTCATAGGCATTATTTGATGTTAAGTGAAATGACTTTACCTTCTCATGTATCCTCTTATGACCGCAACATGCATTTTCTTACAGTATAAGATAACTGTTCTTCTAGAGTAAAACTGGAAAGTTTTCAACTTCCTTATTTATTTTGAAGATCTGTGCCTGTGATGTCTTTCCTGGGTTTTATCACTTCTATATCGCCGTCTGGAATGCATTGGTAAGCCTGGCCTCCAAGGGCTAGCATATAGCTCTCTCTGCAGGCTTTGTACAGGATGAAGAAGTCATAATCCTCAAACAGACTTAAATTCCTCCAGAAAGGCTCTTGATCCTGAATCCACTCATTTTCTTCAAACAACTTGGCCCAAAAGAGAAGGGGTATTTGGGCATGGCTGAAATCCTTGATTGAAATCGGCTACAAGTGGGCACAGACACACATGCACTTCCACACATGTGCATCAATGCACATGCTTGTACACACACACACACACACACACACACACACACACACACACACACACACACACACACACACACACAAATAACCCTAAAACACCTAAGTACACACACATACACCTCCCCAGCCATTGCCTTCTGTCTGTGAGAGTCTGGGCCAGGTTGTTGAGAGGGCCTCTCTGAGCTCTTATTAAAAGGTAAACTTCTCTAAGGCCAGGGAATCATGTCAATCACGGGTTGTGTTTTCGCACCGAGCCCAAAGCCTGCTCTCTCCACCCTGTCAGACGCTGTTATCACCCTCAAAGCCATATCAGAATGCTGTTTGTTCTGCGCTTTAGTTTCACCCACACAGCGGATTCAAAAAGGTACAGGTCTATTTGATAGTGTATATTTCATTGCCGGAGAGAGACTGTGTTTGTCTTGCTGTGTTTGTCAGCTCATATTTGAGCTGAGGGTTCCTATTAAAACTAAACACCATATCAGAGGAATATTGCCACCACCAGGCTCTTTTAAATCGCATATTGAGCCCATGGAGTGTGGAAGCAATTTAGTTGTAGCGTAGTTTATAAGTGTGTCTGTGCTTGTGATGTTTCTGTTTACTCTTGATTCTCATTTATTTAGCGACCGTAGCCTCCCTCCACATACCTCATATACTGTAATAATTACTTTACTTATATTTTCATTTTTAATTTCATAAAAATATTACCTTATTTGCAATTTCACTTATTTAATAAATCTCTTTGAAGATATGGCTGTTTTCATTGAGCACAATTTATCACGTCCTCAAAGTTGTCAAGTCAGCTGAGGCTTGAAAACTTTATGTGCCTTTACCAATATACTTCATGTTCAATATATGTTTGAGATGACTCAGGGAGGTTATAAGATGCAGGTAAGATAACAGGACTAAGGTGTCAGGTGTTTTTTTATTTTAATTTTATTTTTTTGTGTGACACACTCTTAATCTACCCACTTAACTGCTAACTGAGGTATGAGTGCCTGGGTAATGCTTTTATTTAAGCTTGGGCATTCTGTCAAGACATTTGCATCAGATCTGGGCAAAAATTCAATCTTATAGTTCACTGCCCTTCACTTGAATCATGTTGTGATGACATGCTCATATTGCGTTGCATCTACAAAATGTTGTTGTCCAAACTTATTCCAAGAATACTGTAGTTTAAAGAAAAAAAAAAAAAGAAAAAAATAGATGATGTTTGTGGTTTACACATTTGGAGAGGTGTGCATGCTGTAATGCATTATAGCAGAGCACAGTTAATTGCATTGAACACAAGTTTGATTATAATGATTATGCGTATACAAAATTTCGAAGTTATGAAGTTATTAAAAAAAGGAATTTCAGGTTAGTTTTAAAATTACACTGGACTTAACTTATTATTTTCTGTCTCAATATAATTTTGTAAATTTTATTTAAGAAAAGATCAGGCCTGATATAGAGAAGGGACACAGATTTTTTTTTATTTATTTTAAGGCTCTTATATTGATTTTCTCATCTAGATATTGGGCTACAGATCATGCATGTATTCTCATATATGTGTCAGTTTATTACTTTAAATACCTCCTAGATCCTCTACATTCACCCACCTATGGATAAGGAAAACAATAGCGAAGCAGTAGGGCTATTCCAGTCATTAGTAAGTTTGCTGGACAAACTGCAGGATCCAACACTGTGGGTGGCTGGGGAAATAAGAAAGGTGCTTGCGCTAGTATTGACCTTGTTGCTGGACCTACTGCTGTTTTCTCTGTGGCCAACCTTACATACAACACACACACACACACACGCAAATGTGCACACTCACACACACACACACACGTGCGCACATCCACACATATTATGTGATTTTGCATCCGTGCCAGAGAGAAATGCAGTGAGTAATGACAAAAATACTTTGAGGTTTCCAATACTGTCAGGGAGCAGCAGTCTCCTCACATAGATGTGTGTAACAACAACAATAACATCCGGGCAGATTTAAACAAAGTAATTAGAATCGCATCACAAACTCAGTTAATTTTTCATTGAAGACACATTTCATTTCATACATTCAGTGAATGCATTTTTAGTTGTTCCTATGCTGCTGGAAAACAAACAAAATAAAGCGAACAAAAAGAAAAAAGTTTCAGTTTATTAGCATTCTAAACAGTAGTGTACTCCTGTCTGCTCAAGAATCCGTATCTGTGTATGAGAAAACAGTCCAAGAAGGTTTGTGATGAAATGCAGTGTAAACAACCCATTACTGCAACTCTGGCTGATTAACATATGATTGTAATTCATCATATCATGTGCAGCTGGTGACATCTTGCAGTAGCATTTATTCCATGTTGATACATGCCTTTGGTTCCTTTTTGACAACTTAAAACAAACAGATTGCAAGCTGTCGCTACATTTGCTCAAGATGAATGGAGAAAATGAATCGGGAAATCAGGTGTGTCAGGTGATTAGCACAATCATGCATGAGATTCTTGTGGAATCATAGGAACTTTGTATATTTGGATAAACACTGACAGCGAAACAGACTGGCAAGAGCTATAACCACTTGAACAAGCTACAGTCTCTTTAAACACATCTTACGAGTGTCATAATACAACTATTATACCGTATATTCTATGGTGCATACTCAAGCATTACCTGGATATTAGTAACATTGCGCAGTAGTGTGAAATTCACAGTATGGGGCCATATACTAAATAAAATGGTCACCCCACCACCACAATTAAATCAATTAGGACTGTAATCTGTTGTGACTCTCTAATGTCTTAGTTGGCTGTTTTGATGCACACAGATGACCACTAGATAGCATGTAAGGTCCTTAGTGTTTTCTGTTAAAGGTTTATTTACATAAGTAATATTTATAAGAATAAAATTTAAACTATAGCCTCACTGCTTCAAGATTAAAAAAAGTGGTATTGATAACTGAGAGTTTATAAAATGCAATAATGACATACTGGCCAATATTCTTCTTGTAAACATAACAACTGCAATCAAGATATGTACTGAGTATGCCTTGTTGTAGGTGAAAATTAACCATGTAGTTGCTCTTTGGTGGTTAAACTATCTAATGAGACTCTTGTTTTACGTCAGGCATTTTTATGCTGGAATATTAAATGCCTATCTTGATATACCTACAAAAAGCCAGTAATATGCCCCAAATGCAAACAGTACTTTGAAATAATAAAAGAGCTTTGATATACAGAACTATGTTGATTGTATAATTATGTACATGGAACTTAAATAAACTAAGAAAGAAAAAAACAAACTTGGTATTTCAGTAAGCTTTGCTCTGCAAGAACATTGTGGAATTTCTGGTGAAATGAAAGTTAACTTATCAACTTAATAACTTAAATTATTTTTTAATGAGTTTCTCATCCTATCAGTAACTTTACATATCCTGAATGATGGGTGTGGTACCAGTTTGAGTAAAATTGTTTGTCCCTATAGAATAACTATTATTTAAATTCTTATCCAAAGTACAGAGCCATCCAGACCTTTTAGGTAGTCATGAGCTTATGTTGCTTAGATACTCTTTTACAGCTTGAATTAGATGAGAAGTTTAAACAGACAGAAGTGAAGAGGTGGAGTTAAAACTGTGCTGGCACTTCAAACACTGTACCCTGTTTGTCCTGCACTCTGCTTGACTGGGGAATGTGGGGAACTGAGTGGTATCACTGGGGACATTGAGCTCTGTTGTGCAGCCGTCTCAGGGTAGTAATGGGACGCAGTCACCAGGGAACCCCTTGAGTGTGTGTACTGAGGGAAAACTGACAGGAGCAGAAGAGAGAGGAGAGGGATTCAAACGAGTGAGCAATAGTGAGGGAAATAGAGGAGCATTTGTATGGTCTTCTCTGCCACTGAAGTTGTAAAATGGAAACCTATTTCTCCCCTGACAGCTACAGTAGATTTAACCCCCTGAGTTCAGCTGCTTATGATGTTGTGCAGTGTAGAGGTGGACCGCGGGGGTGTCCCAAAGGCTTGTTGTTTCTTGTCAGAGATTAGATTGAACCAAGCGGCTTTGGTTCACTCTCATGCCTGAGAGAAGCCAAGAGTCCCTGTCAGTAACCACAACCTCTGAGCTTTGCTCTGTAGCACTGCATCAAAATGTATTTCTTATTGTAGAATAATGTATTTTTTATTTTTTAAAATAGGCTCAAGCTTCTTTGGTGGTTCCCATGCTGCTGAATATTTAACTGTACCACACTGTACCCTGATGCATCACTGGCCACGGGATACATGTTTCTCAGTTTTATGATGTCATTGTTGATTTGCTACTTCACAGTTTCTTAGTTTCTTATTTCATATATTTATACATTTCTAATTATTCAGCTGGGTAATTTTAAACCTAGACTCCAACAATCACTGAAAACATTGGAAGGGGGAAAACCGACTGTATTTATTACATATGAACATAAGAAGGTGATGACAAATTTAAGTTAAAATTGCTCTAAATTGTTTTGCTTCATTTACTATAGATTTTACCAGGAAGTAAGTCTGGGTGCTGTATATGTGTTGAAATATTAGTTGAAATGTACATTTTCTTTGGTGTTGTGAACTTCTCGCATTCTAGATAGACTAATAAAGCACAGAGGAAGCACTTAGTCATCATGTCAATTTCAGCCACAACAATGTGACAGGAACACAGTGATTTGACAAAGTAATTGATTTTCCTTCATCAGCTGGGGGAGGTGTTTTAAAGACTATTCGGGGTGTTAGAAAGAGGGGTACAGATTCAGAGTTTTTCAAAATAGTATTAAAGAGTATTTAAAAAAAAAAAAAAAGTAAAAAAAAGTATAACGTTCTAATACTGTGTGATGTTAATGTGAATAATTTATGACTGACCAAATTTACAGTTATCTTCTCCTAATAACTCTCATAATAGATTATGTATTTATTAATTTTTCCCTATGTAGTATCACTCTTAAGGGTTTTGGGGAATTGTATTTCATGATTGCCTTTAGTCTATACTTGAGTAAATTGCACTGTAATTGTCTGGTAATAAAGATTTTTAGAAATCACCCCCTTTGCTGTAATAATCAGTTTGATGCATGCTTGTCTGCTCTGTGAGAGAAGAGGTTAGCTGTCCCCCTTAGTTTTAGAGAGAAGGTTTAAGGAGGAATCCACTGAAGGCATCTGTCAGTGAGGTAAAGAGCACTGACAGCCATACGTCATCTCTGCCTGGTGCAGGCCCCTGTATTTAAAAGAGTACGGCAGTCAAAAGCCCATAAAAGTGAGTGACTCCTCAGGAGCATCTGCCACTGCATGCAGGGAGGAGATTCAATGTGAAAAAGGGGAGATAATGTGCTCACTCACTAATGGGCACCCGACTAGACACAGGCTCATTTTTCACATCATGTCATCTGTAAGGTTTGAATAAAAGTAATGGCCACAATGAGCCTGGATCTCTCCCAGCCATTATGGCTTTTGCTTCCTCACTTTTATTTGTGTTGACTTGTACAGTCGGAGGAGATGACAGTCTCTGGGCCTGTGGATCAGTCAGAGTGATGATCTGCACTGCTCCCCTCTGCTGCTGACAGGTCCCTTCTCTCTGGCAGGCATGTGAGGCCAGAATGCCTCACTACGTCATATCAAATGCTGTAATCTGACAGAATAAGGAGATTTGCACACTGGGGACATCACAAACTCTGTCTTTTGTAATTTTCTGACAGAGACAGAAGGGGGAAATGAAAGGGTTTCTACAGTTACATGTAGTAAGAATTAGTGTCAGTCAAAGTTAAGTGGCTATTTTAAGATAAATAGGGGAGAGTGTCCGTGGCATGTTTTGGGGCATTGGGCTTTAAAAGACTATGCTAATGTGAGTAGATACTGATTGGTCGTTGGATGTTTTCATTTCCTGAACATTCAGAGTTGCAGGACACAGCTTGTCTAAATATCCATTCTGAAAAGGTTAGTACGTAATTAACGCTTAAATTCACTGCCACTGTCAGCCATGTTCAGTTCAGAGTAACAGTAAATGCTCAGATGTTCATCTTTTCATCTAGGATACATTGTGAACACTAGTTTATATAAATGTGTAATAATAATATAATAATAAAATTTTTTTGTTGTATTAGTGCTTCAGACCTCTTGCATAACACAGTCATTTTATGTATGTAGAACAGATGAGGAAATGCCTTAGTATTATATAACACATATTTTATGCTTCATCAATTACTTTTCAAATAAAGAACTGTTTTGTGTCAGGCCCTATAAAAAATAGGAAGACGGATGAGAAAACAAGTGATTTCCTTATTAGGTTCAGGAGTCAAAGGTATTCTTCCAGAGCTGTGGGCTTCAAGAGCCCAGAAGATTAAGACATATATTGGATTCATGATGGGGGCCACAAAGTTCATTTTCAAAATAAAACAGAATATTATTCACAGTCCTTTTAAAATTCAGATTGCCAGCTGACCTGTGACTTGGAAGTAGTGTATTACATTTTCAATGAGCTGGCGCTATGTCACTAGAAGGAAAAATACAATTTTTTGCTCCTTTGCCAGGGGAATTATGGGATTAGACCAACCATAGTTTAAGGAACTATGAGAGAAACAAATATATTGTAAAGTAAAATTTTTACATTTGAGATTCCTTTGTTTTCCTCTCAGATGTATGTATCCCTTTTACTGCAAGGCGTTAATTCTTTAAAGCAATGGAACTGAGACAGATATCTTATTTTGAGTCGTACTGGGACAACACTGTAGTGAGGGGAAACGAAAACAGTCCTGCTTTGTAAGGCAGTGAAAATCTCCCACTGGTGATATTATAAGAGACACTTGCACACAGCTCTGGCTGATTTTCATATATATTAAAATCACTACCTACTGTGGCATATGAAATTGTGCAAACCGCTAAGGCCTAAGCTTACCATTCAAACTTCCGCTTCTCTTTGATTCAGATTTTCCTCTCGATTCCCTGACCCTAAAAAAAGGTGGCCAGTAATCTCATTCACACACTGTTTCCATCACAGACCCCCAGTACCCTACATAAGACCATAGAAGTAATATTGACATTGTTCAGCTGCATAAAAAGTTGTCATACACAAACATTATGAAAAGTTAACGCACCACCCCCCAAGCTATACACACTCACAGCTCCCAGTATAATAGAAATCTTCATTTAAACCCTCCTCTAGGACAATGGAAATCTGTACTGGCAGAGAGATAAAAATGTAATGCTCAGTAAGAAGTCTAATTTTACCATTACAATACTGAGAGCTTTAAGATATTGAGGAAATATGCTGAACATAATCAATCAACAGCCCTGGTGGAGGGCTGCACCACACATGGTAAGAAAGCTACAACTTCAGCATGGTGAGCTCATTCCTATAGTACCCCCCATCCAACCCCCATCTCCCTGCACCAATGCCTGCCTCATCACTCCACACAAAATATCCCACCCTTAATTGGTCTGTGCTCCTCCAACATGTTTGTAATGAAAAAAGCAGCACATAATTCTTAGTTTGTTGGCTGGCAGAGCCCAATTTACAAAAGTGGAGGTTGGTGATAAGCAGAGACAGTACGGCTGTGGAGTGCTCAGAACAATGAATCACCCCGCTGCCAGGGTTGAGCAGAATATAATTGAGTCCAACATCTCTGAGCACTTTCACCATAATTAATGATAATCTGTAACAGAGGAATCTGAGATTCCAGTTCACAGAACTGTTTAATTAGGCCCAGTAATGAAAGCACAGGCACTACAAGAATATGGCCGGCCTCATGATTAATGATTTGTGCTACTGAACACAAAAGTGCTGCACCGTTAACTCCAACGGATGCTGCTGTGTTTCCCTGGCATTTACAGAACACCAAAATACATATGGAGCTGTTTGCATCCCATATATAAAACAGGATAAATACTATGTTATTTTTCTACATGCATATGCACATGCATTTTTATTATTCAATCATCTGGTTAAGCCAAAACATTTTTCAACTCCATTGGAATTACTAAATTTCAATGTACTGATATATAGTTTTTTTTTTTTTTTTTTACATAATAATGAAGACAGTTTCTCCATGCATTGTATTGCACTGATTAGTGTTCACAGTTTGGCTTAGTACAATGTAAATGGCCATCTGTGCCCCCTGTAATTAAGACATAAATAAATCTACATTCTTGACAGGGTGTAGGTTTGTCAATATGATACAGATTTGTTGATGAAATTTTAATAGCAGGTGTGTTTATGACAAGAGGAAATATTTAAGTGTGATAAAAGGTTACATCAAATCGAATGCAACCCTTAAAATAGGTTTAAATGGTGGCAGTAATTGTGTCGTGGGAAGCGCCTTTTCAAACTGAACATAAGGACTGTCTATTTTCTTGGCTACACAGCCAGTAAAACCACTGCTTATTTATACAGTTGTGATAAAGCTCTGTGCAAAAAAGATTGGCATGTGACGGAAAAATAATGTGTGGTACCATTCACTCGAGTAATAAAAGAAGGACATAAGAATTGAGGTCTTTTACTTAAAAGTATGGATTACATTATTGAATGAAATGCTCCAGCTCCTGTTTGTGCCTCGCAGGCATCTTTGTGGTTATTTCCTGGTAGTATAGCCAGAGTTCTGCGACTTCATAACACAGCAGCATGCAGGGATCTGCAGTGGCTATGTGCTAGAGTGGCTCCACCTTTTTAAATGGTTCTCATGAAATGCACAGTAATACAGTCATACCATTACAGAAACAAAATAAGATTTTTGTTTGGCATGAATTGGATTTCTACCCAGGAAAAAAAAAAAGCTATTAGTCACTCCCTGTCAGTTTGTTGACTGCTCTGAGTTTGACGTTCTGGTGTGCTAGACCTCTGAAGTTAAATTTCACACTTAGTTGCATATTTTAAACTTAATGCTTCCTTTGGTGAAAATATGGTTTGGCAAATCAAGAGTCATGCTAAGAGACTTAATACAAAGATCAGACCGTTATGAAATAATAGGAACAATATGCTGTGCAGGAACCTACAATTCATTTTATTCATCATACCTTTCAGTAAAAAGCTGTCTCCATCAAGCAGACACATGCCTTAGGAAATGACAGTGTGAAAGGCAATAAGTGCAGAAAACCAGGCACAGGAGCTCGACCCTCATAAATCTATGACAAAACTTTCCAAAAATGAGAAAAGAGGACATAAAGAGAGAGAGAAAAATAGATGTATTCCTGTGAAAGAAATGACTGTAACCGCCCACCCCCTTGCCCTACCATTCCCCATGTCTAAATCTTGTTTAGTTCTTTAATTCTACAGTTTCTGACCTGGATCTGGCCATCGCTGCACATGAAAGAAATTACAAAAGCCTCTCAGTCACAGCAGCCCAGCTTCCTCCTGCACCACAGCATTTGTCATTGCCAAAACAGCAGAGTTTAATTAAGTGTTGTGAGCAGCCTAGTGAGAAACACACTTTAAATTAAACCTCTGAACATGCTGCTATTGGTTCTTTACCTTCTCAACAATCAGCGGGGTATACGGCATAAATTTCTATCTCTCAAGGGGGAAGGCAGCTGCTGCACCTCTAGCAATTCATAAACGGCTTGCCTCCCCAAGAGCAATCTCTATTACAGCACATTTCATTATAGCCCAGTTTGGAAACAGCAAGCAGATGAATGTGATAATTAATGTCCCTTCCCAACTAAACATTTTATTTACTCTTGATGAATTAATGGTCGTTATCAGAGTTAAAAAAAAAAAAAAAAAAAAAAAAAAAAAAAAAAAAAAAGCACATACTGTATGTCATCGCATTTGTGTAGGTGAAAAGAATTACATGGCATATTATCTTCTGAGGCATCAAGCAATTCTTGGTGCAAGCGAAGGAATTAATTCTGCCCCTTCTATAATAATGGATTGTTTCAAGTTGGTAAGCATTTTGATTCAATAATGCATTTGTAAGTATGCCTATGGTATCATAAGATGCATCAGTTGAGCCGATGGGAACAGCTTTGGAAGAAGACACAAGAGCCATTGGCGGTAACATCTGTAGTTAAGACAGACAGCATTGAATTGGCCCTGGAGATTTTAAGATGCTTGTTATTAGATTATTTTAAGTCCACTTCAACAAAAAGGAACATTTAGACAGTGATGGCATAAAATGAAATTAATCAGCACATGAAACTTACTCTTGCATTATTGATCATTATTGTCATGCACATAATGTTATCCCACAAAAGACATATAGTAATCACGAGGACATTTAAAAGTTAAGTCTGATGATACTCAATATTTTTGTTACTGTCATCAAATCCTGTTAAGAGCAAAAACAACAATGTATTGATCTTACTAACAACATTGTTGTCCAAAAACTACTAGGTGACATATTCCTTCATTACAATGAACATGACCAGTTTATTTTGAGCTCATTCCAGATATGCATACATCCTGTAAATATTCATTAGCACACACCAAATCTGTGATTAAAAATGATGGCCAAAAGCACCAAGCTGAAATGATAAAGCCTTTTCATGAATGGAGGTATAGATTCATGTCTTCCATAGGAAGGAATGGGTCTCAGTACCAGAGACATTGGGAAGTCAGAAACTACTTGAGAGACAGACTAATGCATGATTGGTTTTGGTCTTTTCACTACATTTGTTAACAGTAACAAAGATATAGAACATAGTCAGCATTCCTTTATTTGTGTCTGTATTTTTTTTGCATTCTATTGCTTTTGAATAGTTATTCAATAGTTCCATTCAAATAGTTATATTCAATAGTTATTCAATAGTTAGTCAGAGTACTTCTGTGCAACTCCATGTACTACTCCTCTATTTAGGTCAGGTGCAGTACAGCTCCTTAAGGATAGACTTATAGTATAGCTTCATTCACAAAGTCAGTCTACATTGGAGAGCCAGATTTCTAAGTATGCTGAGTGGTTAAAAAAAACAGTCAAGTCTTGTGCCCATAGAACATCTAACAAGCCAGGCCTTGGCACAAACACAGAAACCAATCAAACTCAGCCTATATGAACCTTAAACAAAGGTGGAGGTACATTTTCTATCCATGTTGGATGACATTTCCTTGTCCTCTCGTTGCTGCTGCTCCTACGTTTGAGTGATCAGACAGCCATTACAAGGTCCAGGTTTATTAGCGAGACCATATAGGCCCAAAGCTCATTGTGGTAGAGGTGTAATTCTCTACAAAGTGTGTCACGTTAACTCTGTTGACTGATCCACACAACAGCTGGTTGAGAAGACCTCTCACACCTCTTTGCGGCAGCCCTGTAAGGGAGCAGCGATGTCTGTAGCTCTCTGCAGTGAAACCAGAAAGAAGCCATGACATGCCTTTCATAGCTGGCTTATTCATACTGGAGCCGGCAGTCACTTATACAAGGCAATTTCCAAGTGCTAAATTGGATGATGCGTCTTGTCTGAAGTGTCTTTACTTTATCTACAGTATGTTTAAATATACAAAAAAGAGAATGAGTTCAACTTGCAGTATAGTATATAGGAAAAGTAGGTCTGGTAGGATTTGTAGAATGGGCTTTGATCTGTGTTAACAATTGAAATACAAAAATTATTTGAATTATTTGAAGTCCTGTCGCTCTTACAGTATTTGCATCTGGCATGGCTTATTTGCCCAGGCTTTGCTCATGATATCACTACCATGTTTCAGCAGCTAATTGTAACTAATTTGATAGGAACAGCATAATCAGTCCTATATAATGAATCTGAGATTAAAGGGAGCTTGGCTTACATTGAATCCTGCTGGTAGATAACTTACCCTTGTTTCACAGTAGCAACGTCATGCAAAATGTATTGGGACCTATTAAGGTCAGAGTTGGATCTCTTTCATCGCTGATCATTTAAGGATGCTCCTCTTTGCAGTGCCAAATGATATATGACCACTTCTACACCGCTAGTTAATGTACACTATTAGCTCTGTATTTAAACATGATAATGTAATTGATTCACAAATTGATTTATTGATGTTAATTCAAGTGTTTCATGTATTAATCACAGTAAAGAAATTAATTTAGTATATTTTATGAGCTGTTGTGCGATCAACTAATGGTATGAATTAATCAACTTTAATAAGAATTCAAACACTATTGTTCGGCTAATTTGTCACTTTGTTAGAGGGAGAATGAACAAGAACCTCTTGATTTACAACACATAACTCTACTGGACCATTTTTAGGGAATTTACACATCATATTTTAGAGGTGTTGGTGGATACATATAGTTAGCAGTTTATCAGATGCACCTATACATGCTATTCGACTCCACAAGAGCAGGCCGCTCTGTAATTAATTCAACCCTTTTTGTCCCAGCAGGGTTTGGACCAAATTGCATTCAGGACACTTGTTCCGATGTGGATTCTGATCCTATTGTATAACTTAATGCAAAAAATATTTTATCACAATGATTTTGGTTAAAATGACATTTTTCTACTGACATTGTCGAACTCAAAGGGAACTCAAAGACCCAAACTCTGCACCTTTTACCGTGTACCGTGTATTTTTATTTACAGTGTATCCTTTGAACTAGTTGTAGTAGTGCAATAAAAGTGTTTTCACTCTTTGCTTTGAGTAAACACAGCAATTGTTTTGCACTCCAGAGAGCCGTTTAAGTAGTTCATTAGTGGCTATGTCATGTCTTTAAAGTATTGATCTCTCCGGTCAATGGAAAAATAACAACCTGGTTATAAGCTACTTGTCCATAGCGGTGGGCAACATAAATTATTTAAAAAGGGCAGATTCACTGCGGCCATGGAGCCATCAATCATAAGATATGGCAATGACAAAAAAGCTGAGCTTCACAGGTCCCTCCTATCTCCCCCCAGAACAATTCTATCAGCCAGGTGACTGTGAGGAGGCAGGATGACCTGATGTCACTCACATTGTTGCCTCTGCCTTTGAAGGGCCCAGCTCTTCTCTCAGCCCTGGAATGGGATGGCTAAATAGATTCTCTGTGTTTACCGCTGGCCTCCCTCCCAGTGCACACTTCAATTTGTCTAATAATAAAAGGTGGACAGAAGAGTTGGAGTTTCCAAAACAATGGATGAAATTTTTATCAAATGGTTGAATTGAGTTGCAAGTGGCGCAATATTTATTCATAGGTGTTTATTCAGAGATGTTCCATTGAAAAGTGAATGATACAACAAGTATAGAGGTTTCTATGAGCTAGATTTTCCTACTAGCTAAGGTAATTAATAAGCTAATTAATGAATTATGAGCGACATGTCAGATTTTCCATCCTGATTTTACCCTGTTTGCGCAATCTATGATTAGTGTGGATCGTTACACTTTGGGCAATATCAGTGCAATGTTGTTGATGTAGCAGATACTCCAGCCCTTGCTTTGTCTCTGTTCTTCCAAATCCATCATCTGGTTTTGTTTTCTGTTTTTTATTTTCTTATAACTATGCTCAATCACAGATATGATCAATGGTATATGTGATTTATCTATTGATTTTTTGGTGTTTCTGCAACATGAAAATGATCATATTTAGTTTTAGACTATTTTTTTTATTTTTTATGAACACATTGTATTTATGTTACTGTATGTGCAGCAGTAGACATCCCATCTCAATTGTTGTGAAGTGGAGCTAAATTGAAACGCAGAAGTTTTTCACATGCCTAAGTAACATTGCAAAGTGCAGAGTCAAAATAGAAACTTAAGTGACTATATATGTTTCAGTTTTATTTGCCAAATAGCCACCTAAATGTAGCATATTTTCTATATGGTATGCAGCAGACATTAGCTTTATAGTATTAATAACCAGAACAACCTTTCATTGTAAGCCCGATAATCTTGATTGGATGTCCTCTACAGATTCATTTAAGCTGCAGTAATTCATGGTCATAATGTGTGTCCTTTGTCTAGTATAAATCACCACCCCAAAAAATGAACCCGCCACTGCATGAATATGTACCCTAATAGCAACTCATCAGAAACACATAAGAGCATCATAAATAAAGCCATGAAAAGGCGGCCAAGCAAATAAAAAACACAGGGAGATACTTAAGTGTGGCAGGCGTGTCTTTGAGTTTGATTTTCAAAACGCGACTTTGATTAATAATTGATTATATAAACCCATGCTACATGAAAGGCAGGAAGAGCTGCCATTCTTGTGAACGGCCAGCCAGTCAAACGGCACTTTGTTGTTTCAAATGCTCCCCTGCATATCAGTACCATGGTCAGTTCTCTCACCAACCCAGTGCTGTGCAACAAAGACAGCCTGACAAAGTGCCAGTGCTGCCCTGATGAAACGAGACATGCAGGGATATGAATGACTACATCTAAGGGGTAATTGCTGCAGAGCAGGAGCCTCCTACCTCGTTTCATTTAGTCTATTAGCAATTTATGGCTGGTCTCACTCAGCTCTACGCAGGAGGGGTTTGATCTAAATTCTCATGAGCTTTTAGGTGAGACTGGGACCCAGTAGAGAGCCTTGGGGGGAAGAAAAGGGTTTCACTTACCACTGTTTTAATTCTCTTTGGCTTATCATTAATTTGTTGTCACAGAAGAAAGGTGAGCATTACATAAATCTAATTAAAGTTAATGGGATTATGATGCCATTCTCTGAGTCTCTGAAGTCCTGGTTTATAGTTGTTTAGACAACGGAAGGGTTGTCCTTCTTAGTGCCTCTTCCCTCTGTTTTGCCTCTATGCTTGAAATATATATAACTGGCTGAGTGACAACATCTGTATATGTCATGAAATTAGATAATCCACTTTACTCTGATATTGATTACTCTAGTGAATAAATTAGATGTAATACCACTAAAATAGCAATACAAAATTTGATATGAATTGAAAAAAGTAATAAATAGTCAAATTTGTAATTTTTAAAAAGTAGAATTTATGATGATAGAAACTCTCTTTACACAGAATACTGAAATAATGCTGATATCAATAAACAGAATGTAGTGGTCTGTAAAGATTTTGACTATCAGAGTTTTAAGGCTGCTTGTCCTGTTGGTGGATGTTTGTGCTTGGGCTTCAGGCTGAAGGTGAAGGTGTTGGGGCTATCAGAGGCCCCACTGGCTAATGCCTGGTGTCAGCCCCCCACTGACAAGGATGCAGATCTGTATGTATTGGGGTGGGGGGTTCTGACTGGCCCTACAACAACAGGCAGGCAGGGTGGGCAGGCTAACTCTGTGTGATGGCTTCATGCCGTTCTGGCCCAGTGGCCAGCGCACCAAGACATTGTGTTCGTGTTAACTGAGACTTGGATATGTTTTGGAGTCAGTAGTGTTTAGAATAAGAGGTTATTTGGGTTTAACAGCAGAGTAGATTAAAGGTGTCCCTGCAGTCACACTGCTTAGCGGCGACAGGAGGCTTAACAATGACTACATTTTACAAGGTTGAGTGTTGTGAAAAACCATCATAAAATGTCTCTCTTCACCTTTTCACACAACTAAATAAGCTGCACCACAAATTGGATGATATTTTTCTTATTGAACTACTTAACCCTCATTATCTACCAATATTTTTATCAACCATACACTGCGTGTCCAAGTGATTAAGTGATTATTTTGGATACTGTACAGAGAACATGTAGTGCTTGGAACCATAAAATTAACTAAAACATGAAAATGATTTGTAATTTAAAAATGAATATTGTACACGTAACATGATATCAGAATATTGATACACATTCATTCAACAACATGAAAACAGAGAATGAAAAATAGCCCGAGCTATATTCTCCATCCTTGCCACTCCTCTCCAACTGTGCAAGACCATGTGGCTCTGGTGAATGACAGGTCTGGTGTTTGCTCTGAAACTCTCTGTGGCACCTCCCTCCACAGGGGACTCTGAACCACCAGCCCACAGGAGAGACTCCCACTGGGAGGGCCAGAGCCTTGCGCTTCCTCTCCTGGATGACCTCTGACACACCCAGTTTGTGCTTGGTGGCCTTGAAGAGACAGTGGTGGGGATTTCTCCCCAGCCAAGCAGCGGGTTGTAATTGATGTGGCAGAGACGTCAGCACTAATCTTTTGCTCTCTGACGGCCTCTCTGTAAGCCCCTCATCCACTCGACTCTGAGACCTGCCGTACCAACCTCTGCAAACTGCTACCTAGTCAATTAGATCTACTCTGCCTGTTCCCTGTTTTGTGTAAATATATCTCCTGTAGACACCCAACATGTTCAGTTATCTACCGCGGCACATTCAGGGTGATTTCTTAATGCCGCCGCATGCCACTATCAGCAAATGGAAAGCTAGGCTGATATCTCTTCCCGCAGTGGGTTGACTGATTATATATGGAATAGGAGGACACTGTTGATTTTCATATTTGTATGGAGGATTCCTATCTTTCTCTACATACCTTGGGTCCCACAGTGCATATGGATATTGTAATCACACAGTTGTGTATTGTGTGTTGCACCTGGGGATACCATTTCTAATTTCTTTAAAGTGGTGTGAATAGAGTCCAATGTGAAGCATGTCACAAGCACTGGTCTGCTATGTGTTCACTCATCCCTCAACAATGTCAGCAACTTTGCTTTAGAGGACAAACCATGTCACAAGAAGAGGTCCTACTTGTTACTGTCAGGGATACATGGATCCTCTTTTTAAATGGAAGCAAGAGACACACAGCTGTACCATGTATCAAACATTAGTATTCAAAGCTCACTGAACAGAGCAGTTGCATTTTAAGATGAGTAAGATTACATTGAGTAAATAGTACTTACTAAAAAGAGAAGGTGAAGGCTTAGATCTAATTTTAGGAATACTGAAAATGGCTTTTGATTGCAGGTTTGCTAACTCAAAAAATGTTGCTTTTGTTGTTTGTTACAAAGTCAAGTCTCAAGTGGACATCTATCCAAGGAAAAAGCAATTTGTCACTGTTTTGTTTTAAGGTTAACAGCTGTACATTTCTGACTTTGTCCAGTGGGGTTTTAAAAGGCATCCTTGCAACAATTGTAATATAGCTTTTACCACATTCCATTAAAGTTAGAGGAAAAGTCCATCCTAAAATATAATTGAAGAATAACATTTTTTTGGAACTCCGTAATTTGTTTTCTTGGTGTGTGTTTGAGGAGAAGATTGATAGCACTCTCTGGCTGGTATGGTGAATATGGCGCTACAGTCAGCAGCCAGCTAGTTTAGCATAAAAATTGAAACAATGGAAGTGCAAATTGTTTGGTAAATCCCTTCAAAAAACTAAGTGAAAAACAACACATTGTGGTTTTATGGGGGGTTGTTTTATGGAACTGCTTCTTGGCTGAGACCAGTTTAGACGAGTTTAGGTCTTGGGAGAGAAAGGGTGGGATTTGTACATCCCTGCCTTCTAGTTTTGGACATCAGTATCTACTGTACAAATACGGCTCCCTCTTAGTTGAACAGAAAAAAGTAGTTATATCCCTGTAAAAAGGCTTTTGTTTTCCATCAGCTTCCATCTATAAAAAGTCAAATCTATGATAATTTCTATGAAAAAGTTTAGAGTGCTTCCTGTTTACATGCTCCACTCCAGGTAATCAGAAAAAAAAGGGTTCTGACGTAAGCAATACATCAACTTCAGATGTGAATAATAGGCAGACTTTTGAAGAAGAGAGACCACCATGAAGCACATTTATCGCTGTGATATTAATGGAGTTAACAGCTTTATCAGAATTTGCTTCTCAGAACCCCTGTCACTGCTCCCCACGATTCAGTCTTGTTGAAAATAGCAAATGTCATTTATTTATTTTTTGATTGAGATTTGACTTAGAATATGTGGTTATTAGGAACTGTGGATAAAGTATCTTCTAATTATGTGGAAACATGATCTTGTAAGTGCAGGAAAAAGATCCTATGATGATCAAGATGAATTGATAAGTCAAAAATAATGTTGGAGACAGGAATGTGGGACTGATAGACTCCAGCAACCTTAAATGACACTACTTCAGGTGGTGTGGTTTTTACTTGAATGATTCCAATGATTTAAGATTACTGCACAGTTAATTGGAATGCCATCAGTACTCACTGACAAGGAAATACAAGCAAATACTTTCTGTAGTATTCATAAATGACGAAGGGTTACGGTTAGTTATAAAATCACACAACAGTTAAATTTCTTCTTAATTGTGAGATGGATTTTTCATACAAGTTTTGTTTCTTTTATGAATCCACTGTCTATCTGGGGGGGGGGGGGAATCAGATTATAGTTGAAATATTATCTTAATATTGTCTTATTTTGTGCTTTGGAGCAGCTCCAGGGTTTGTCTGTAGATGACATTATCAAAACAGTAGCCTGTTGTCTGTCTGCTGAAAAGTTGTATGATACTAAATATAACTTACAGTAGAATATGTTATAACCATTCTTTATTATAACTATGATATTAACTTTATAAATCTATACAACACATATTTATCCTGTTTTAAGGTAGACTGTGTGTTTGAAATTGTGAGTTTCACCAGTGCTGAAGATATGACATTTTCACTCCACAACACTGCAACAAACCTTTCACATCCCATCACAGCGGGAGCGATTTCAGGCTGAAAATACCCATTTCTCTTATTTAGTGCTACCTAATATGACCTTCTAGTTGTGATTCTACTTCAACACTGTGGATATGAAGCCTGTACTATACGGTATGTTACTAGACAGGTGGCAGACATGCTCCTTGAACATGGTCCACTGAGAATACTCCAACCTCAAGGGATTCATTATTTATATAATTACTATGACTAAATATTCCAACATAACAGTCGTGATTATTTTGCAAGAGGAAGGTCAAGATGGTGAGAGAAAGATGGAAATGCAATAATTTGCCAAACAGAGTTCTGATCAGGATGCATGTAAATGTATCAAAGAGAGGCCCATAGAAAGCACACACAAGGTTAATCTGCTATGACTGTTGAAATTTCCATGATATGCCAGTTGAATAAAGAATTATGATGGAATGAACCATGCTGTTTATCCAAACTCTTCTTCCTCCAGAATAACAGCATGAATTATAGACCTTTTTGTCAATGTACAAATGCATAAAGGCAAGCAAGACTTCAAGGTTTATTCTTGAAATAATGCATTATTGAAGGGGAGATGTAGAATGAATATATCAAAGTAATACCACATAATAAACAATTTATAATATGGAAGTTGCATTTTATATTTTGGAAGCCTTACAAAAATGCTACAGATTGGGACAAAGTTGAAACGTTGTGAAATTTTCAAACTCTGAGTGGCAAGTGTTGCTTTTTATAGTGAATTAAATTCAGCTGCATATAGAGAATTGAAATGTTCATCACAGTCTCATCCATGAGCAAACCCACTGGCAAACATTGACAACCTCTCCCCATGGCTTCACTCATATTAGACAAACTCTGTCAGAGAAGTCTGCTTCATTTAAGTCCTGTTGATTAAACTGAGTCATATGTGAAATGGTATTATGCATAAACACAGATATGAATGATAAACAGAGGATATGAATCATTTCAGTCAGAAAGGTGTCTGCCAGTTCAACCCATAAGCACTTCCCCAACACAAATTCACATCTCTTGTTTACTGTGTTTGCATATTTCATGAAAGCAATGCTCTCAACGATTCAATGTAAATGTGAGAAATGAAAACTAATAATCTCACCTAAGCATTTTACAGCAAAATATAGCGTTCATAGTAATTCTCTTTGCTTCCATTTATGTTATTTACAAACTTCACATTGAGAATAAATTGTATAGCTTCAAAAACCCCAAAACAAAACCCAACCCCTGTTTGACACACCACAAGTTGCTTTGGCCTGTAAAGTTCAACCCAAAGTCATAAACTGTGCCGTCTTAATTAAATAGGTAATGGCTCTAATTATTCTGTGATTGATTCATGGTTTATTAGTTAATGATATGTCTCACAAATTCTGACAAACTTTAGAAATGGCTCATTTGTAAGCCTCCAACTGTGGGGAGATACAAGGTGTCTCAAACAGAGACACGCACTCGGTTACCTTGTCTCAGTCTTGTCCATGTCAGTGTTTATCAAAATGTCCAAGTATGAGTCGAGAACATCATCAAATGTCTGAAAATATAATAGGTGCAAAATGTCAGGGGAAATGGCCCGGTGTTAGAGGAAGCGATGCCATTTCCATAAATGTTTAATTGATTGTAATCCTTTGTTGAGGAGACATTTGCACAATGCATGAGGTTCACACAGAGCAGGATATTGAAATATTGAAGTAAAATAATAATTTTGATCCATCTGTGGCTTAATTGTCAGAAAATGTCTGATAATAGCCTTTTATTTAGCGTGATTATCTACCATACATTTAAAGTGGCAGGGGAAATGAAAGTTGTAACTGGAAGTTGTCAGTGGCCAGAGTCAGCTACTGTAAATATAATCATACTTTCTCAGATATGCTTAAGCAGCCGAGAAAAGGCTTGAATTGTTAACAGCAGAATACCTGCCATGGCCACTCTGATTGCCTTAATGGTTTTCATATGTCCGTTTATTAGAGCACATGTGGTTGATTAAGTCACATGTCAGCAGTGAGCAGCCGGGTGAATTGCTCCTGAGCTGTCAAGCCAGAGGGAGGCTTGTGAGAGGGACGTAGTGATGGTAGTCATTCTCCTCCCCAGCCGGTTGGCCCAGCCACCTCCACACGGAGCCACAAACCACCTCCCAGTCAGGTTTGCGGGCAACCATCTTTGCTTGAGCTGCTCCGCTCGCTGCAGCCATGACGAGATTCACAATTCTCTCCCTTTATTTACACACCATCGCCCCGGCTCCACGTCATGTCAGAGTGGTGTGGTCGCGCGGTCGCGGCTGACCCCAGGGTATGGGCTGTCTCCACTGATCCAAGCTTAGCCTGCTGGGGGACCAGGTCCTGGTCATGTAATACTGCAATGTAACAGCAGCAGCTTTTCATGCCACCATACGGATGTCCTCAAAGAAATTGATAAATCTGTCGCATTTCAGGCTGTGCCATAGTGCTCTATTAAAAGGTGATGTTATTTATTTCTAATAATATATAAAATTATATTAAAATATACTTGTCCTAGATATCCATGAACAGTTGGCTTTTTATCATCTTATCCTTTAAAACAATTGCATCAGGATCATCAGCAAGTGAACGGAAATATACTGCACCTTTATATAGTGATTGCTTGGATGTTGGCTACTTTTGTCACAGCTCTTCCCACAAGCAAATGTATTATTAAACCAAAAAGCTGCCGGAGGTGTCATGTAAATACCTAACCATAGTTAAAGTAATAGGCTATAAAGTGATCTTTAAGTGGAGTTTTAAGCACCCCCATAATGGCTTTGGCTGCCTTTTAGCAGACCATGTGACTCCCCCAGAGTAGTGATTATGAGTCACGGATGAAGAGGTCTTGTGTGTAGGTCAGCCTGTAAGCATCACTTTCACCTGCCAATCTTTACTTTCCGCGATACTCAGAGAGCCTTTTTCTTTATACTGTTAACTGTCTTACAGCAGGTGGTATCTGGTAAATTATGTCCACAAAACACTTTGACAAAACTTGAGTATAGCCTTGTGGAATTCCTACTGTGGAGAAAAGCCTCCAAAATTGAAAGACAGAAGGAAGGAAAAAAAAAACATAAATTATACATGCATCTTATTTGGCGTATTGTAGCCCAGTAGGAGGAATGTACTGTATTATATAATGTAGATAGGCATAAGAATTTTCCAACAATGTTTGAGGAAGAAAATCCCTGGCTCTGCTCTGGCTAGATTTTCCTTCTTACATTACACAAGGACACTGATGCATGGTGCTTTTTGAATTTTGTATTATGTTAGAGGTCAGGGGGGCGAGTTTCAGGAAGTGTTCTTAATTTCACAGGGTTAAGGAACAGCAGATTCACGGGGAATACAGATCACTTAGCACAAGCCTGCGACCGCCCTGAAGTTGGCGAGCTCTCTCCCCATTTGTTAACCACATCCTTGGGGCCGCTGAGCCGTTGAGACTGCCAAGGTGAACGTGCAGTCCCAGAAGAAGGCTGTGCTGTCATAGATCAGTGAAACAGTGATTCAGCTTCACCCGTGTGTTTATGTGAGTTCACTTGTGCAGGTTCCTTTAGTGTATTAACCCTTGGCAGTGTGTGCATGTACATGTATGAAACATATTCTGCCTCTCCAGTGCTAAGGTCCATGATCAAAGCAGGGCCATCTGAACTGTGCAGAATCGGATGTCTACATCAAATATCCTTATGATGAGAGACAGAAAAGTAAAAAAAAAAAAAGAAAAAAAAAAGGGGGGGGGGTTGAAGGTGTGTGTATGTGGGGGTTCATCGTCTGTGAGACTCAAAATCGAGCCACTGTGTAAACTATATGAGAGAATGATTTGTTTCTAGGAAATGGAATGTAAACTGGGATAATTTTGATATGGCACAAGAAACGTGATTCCTCTTTTTTTTTTTTTTTCTTTTTTTTTTTTCCCCTCGAAACCATAGACTTCCAAAACAAACAACAGTGAGTTAAGCCACTGGATAGATTGTACCAGAATCCACCCATTATTTGCCCAAACTAAAAGGAATTGTACATGTATCAGTGATAATCCGATAATCATGCTGCTCCTAAGCTTTTAATTTGATTAAGTGTGTGAAAATTGAGGGCAGAGAGTCTCTTGGAGGATAACATCACAGACAGCATCTCCTAATTGGTGCTGTAAATTTACATATGGATTCCTGTTTAATGTTTAACCAGTCTTTAATCCACCCAGCTCTGTGATGTCTGCGGTCGGAAATATCCGCATCTGTCACATGATGTGTGATTATTCCAAATACGCTCAGGCTGCTTTTGATGAGATGGTAACAATTACTGGAGCTTTCCAACAGTTAGATTTAGGAAGCGTTTTAGTCATGGTGGACAAAACATTCCCGGCTTCCTCCAGGAATTGAATAGAGCGCTGCTTTTAAAGGGCTTTCAGCTGGAATCCACACTGGCTAGATTAACAGCAGACAATCATTATCTCCATTATTGTCTCTTTACAGCACAGTCTTCCCTATTGAAATCAATCGCCATCTCCCTTGTGCTGTGCTGAAAAATGACAGATTAAAATGATCATGTAGTCCATTGTAAAATAAAGTTAATTAAGATGCTGCACTTTTTTTTTTTTTTCTCCATTTCTGCTCGAGGACCTATCGACTTAAGTCATATGTGCCAATGGTGCTACAATATTTATTGGAAAACAACCAACACCTCACCTTGCACGGTTCAATTTACAGATATTCTGCAAGCTTACACACATCAGTCAATCAATAGTTTTGGATTAAGTGTTACTGGTGAGTTATATGAGGTAATATAGAGGTGAGAGATTTTTCATTACTGTATGTTGTCTATAAAGTTTTTTTCTTTCGCTTTTCGTTTTATTTTCTCTAATCCTCGGTTCCCTCATTGTTTGTTTTTCCAAAGCCTTATTTTCTTTCCATTTTTAATAAGCTGAACCAAACCATTTTCACTTTTTACAGGCGGTTTCACTCTTTCGGCTCTGAATAAATGGTGACTTTATTTCCATGAAATTCTCAAATGACATAGATTTTACTTTTGCATAAAAGCATGAAGAATGTGCCTAATATCGGCGGCATTCATCTGCTAAGTGGACATTTGCATGGGTGCGAGGGGAAGGGGAGAGGGAGAGAACCGCTAGCCTCCTGGGGTGACAGCAGTGCAGGGGGATGACATGTGACAGCTGTGACAGTACTGAAGGGGGGTGGGCAGGCGACTTGCTGCGCCCCCTGATCCAATTACGCCACACGGCCCCCTGTCAGACCCAGCAGCTTGACTCCAGCCACTCTGAGGACGGTATTGATCTCTTGTCAGGAGGACCAGTTGCCCTCCCTTACAATCCAGCACAGCTGAACTTTCCAACCAACCCGCCATCACACCCCCACTTACACCCGCCATCTGAGTTGCTATCCGCTCTCCTGCCAACCACCCTCTTAAATGACTGGTAAAATCAGGTTATGGCATTCAGGTAAGGAGAGATGCTCCCGTAGCTAGTGAGGGAGAGTGCGTAACATCCTGCGAGCAGTGGTGCTGGTGCTGGTGGAGGTGGTGATGCGTCTGTACAGCTCTGAGCTCAGTGCTATACTTACAGTACTTCACTAATGGCCTGAGAAGATGCTGCCTCTCCTGGCTTGTATGAAAGCGTTTGATTTGAGATGATGAAAAGGCCATTGCAATTAGCAGGCTCTGGTTCGTTTTGCCAGAGCTAGGACGGAGTGGTTGAGACAGTGGCAGCTGCCAATAACTTCGGCTTACAAAGAACAGACAATTAGGCCGGGGCCTGTTACCACTGCTAGTCCCACATCTCCAGACCTTTGCACCGGCCCTACCTCTGAGCACCTGCGGGTCAATAGGCAATGATATTGTGGGGTGCAACAGCTTAGAGCAGAGGTTAATCAAACCACAACTACACACATCACTTGCATTCAGCTTATTATTCTCACCACAAAGGCCAAGAGCAGGAGAGGAGGAAAGGGAGGGAATATCTGCTTTTTTTGTGCATCACTGCAGGAGATGATCTCACCTACAAGCTTCTCTGGTTCTCATGAGATATGGTCCCATATTGCTTTAAAATAATGATGATAAATTATGCTCTACTGTTGTTACATATATTGGTTGGTTGATTGGTTTGTTGGTTGGCCCTAAGTCCTACTTACAGAACTCACTGTTTAACTTAAAATGTAAAATGCTCCATTGTATTGTTGGCACTGCTATCCATAGTAAGGCATAATGTAGACAGTCCCTTGAAGTACAGAAGACACTCAGTATCTACTAAATCAGTGTGATCAACTGATGCTGTGTGTGTATAGCACCATGAAATTGGGCACAATCTGGAAAGAAGCTCATACTCACTTTCATGGTACATGCAATGTGTATCCAATGCAGAGTGTGAACATTAGCCTGGTCACTCATGCATTCAGTTGTGACACCAGAGAGGTTTGGTCAGAGGTTATGCAGAGGTAGAGTACCCATGTCTTGCTGGGTAAAAAAACAACAACAACAAAACAAAAAAGAAATAAATAAAAAATACAAGGCTTTGCAGTAGAGGAATAGATTATATTATCGTTCTCTATGTGTCTAACTGTTGTACAAATGAACAAATTAGCTGCATTGTAATTTCAAAGAAAATATTTCAACTGATTTTTTTTTTTTGCTGTAATGCCTGTCAGCTGAAAACTGATGACCTCTTTGCTCAAAGCATGCAGACTGAAAAAGGAATTATTCAAATGAATCATTTAAGAGAAATGTACATTGTTTTCTTCTGAGTTTCAACAAACTTCTTGACAAGTGATTAACCACCCTGTTAAATAATCAATAAATCAGTTATTACTACTGGACTGCTGAAAAGGAACAAGAGAAATGACTCATTCTTCTACAGGGCTAGCTCTTCAAAGACTTTTCAATTTCAGCATCAAATTTCCACATTTCCCTTTAATGCAATACTTGCATAGTGAGCAAAAATAGGCTGTGTCTGCACCAGTGAGTTGTGATAGGCTGTTGTGTGACTGCCAGACTTTTGTTCAGTAAGAGTGTTGCTGTTCCGAACAAGGTAATCATTCATGTAATTAATGTAGAAGAAACTAGTGAGCAAAATAACCCAGAAGTATCGTAGAAACACCAAGTCGCTCCTCTGTGATATTTGATTTAATGCATTCTGGGACAGAGAAGGGGATATGGCTACACTGCTTCTTTGTGCTCTAGACATAAATCAAGCGTAGTGCTTCGATGAAATGTTGTGCAGAAGAGAGCTGACAGGCAATTGTAGCTACTGATATTGTCCTATAGATGATGGTTGCATCATATAGACAGTTTAAACCCTCTCTGATCTGCAGTGGTCAGTGAATTTGAACCCGCAAAGGTGCCCTGCAGTAATAAACTCTTTCAGTGCTATCCCACTGACAGAGTGTAGTCCTACAGTTTAATGTGTAAAAAGGCATTAAAGTTGAACTGAAATGTGAATTTTACTCACATTTTGTCAGAAAATATTAACTATAATGATACTGCACTTACATTACTGCATCTAATTTTCAAATGAGGATGTCTTATTTGTGGAAACGGCATCTAAGCTTCAGCCTTCTGGGTGGGCGTTTCCTATGGCAGTTGAGATGTTTTTTTTCATATTGTCGTATCCTGCAAACATTGACAGATTAAGTTTTCCCTGTTTTTCAACAAGCCCACATAGCACTGGTTATGCACAATACCAAAATAGGTCACTTTACACCATTCGACATTTGAGAGGAGTTATTGAACACTGCAGCTTGTATGTCTGTGTTTGAATCTACTGTATTCCCCCTATATGCTACTTTTATACTTTTCAACACCTACTGAATCACTGGCAGCTCCCACACACTCACTGTTGTCCTCTATTATAGAAAGGGGTGTATGTGCAGTATGTGTGTATTTATATAATATATACTGTATGTTAGTTATATAATTTCAGTTTAATGTTATTTAGGAATAAGCTGACAATAATCCACACTGTTGTGTAAATTTTTGTATATAGTTGTTGTACCCAAATTGTACTTAATGGCAACATTTAACATTTTCAGCAAAGCTTAAAAAGTAGAACTCTATTTGAATTTCTTTCATCAAAGTGAAATCTTTTCTTCTGGTATGATGCCTCACATATAATAAGTATAACGATATCAGACACAGTGTAGCCTCCTCTCAGGGACACATCCTTGGACCAAACTGGGACACTGTTTCCCTTTTGGAAAGTGCAATTATGAGTGTTTTCAGACATCCCAGTGACATGTCATTTGTGAACCAACATACCACTTGCACTTCTAAACCAAAGATATTTGTCACACCTACTGTAATGCACCATAGAGTCGCTGAAGCATCGGGTCCTCCAGAGGGCCCCAGGAGGGGAATCAAGGAATCTGTCGAATTAATACATGCAGTGAAGATTCCTCCTGTCATCTCAGCTCTCTTTTACCACTGGCTTTTAAAAGCCATTTAAAGGCAGCAAACTGAACGGGACAGACAAGCTTGACAGCGACTCTTGAAAGAGCATCTGTCTCCTTTAACACTTAAATAAACTATGATACTGTCTCTTACATATGAGCTTAATTTTAATTAGTGAATTGATTTATTTTGTCAGTGACAAAGCCAAATTGTTTAAAAGATGCCAGAAGCAATCTATATATTTCCTCCTGTAAGGGACATGTCAGGCTTTACATCATTCTGCATAATCCTTTTCTTAATTAGACATGTGCTTAAAATTACAAAGCATCAGTATAGGTGTTGGCCTAGAGTACTTGGACAATAATTTTTACCTAGAAACAATATGATACACAGGGCATCCTAAACCACTGCATTTGCTCTGTGTTGCTTGATAGCTACATTCCTTGAAGCGGTGACAGAGATATAATAGACGTTTGATACATAATTTTATTCGTGGGGCAAGATTGAAAGTCAAATGATAAAGTTTCATGTAGATAAGACCATGTTTTCTGAGTGCCATTGTAGATAGGAAACTGTGATGTGCAATCACAGCAGGTTTTATCCAGATTAACAAGCTGATGATGACTGTTCTTTTTTTTAATCTACTTTACCTCCCACCAAACAGATATTTAATTGTGGCTCTTTCTATACTTAAAAAAAAATTGTTGTTCAGTTAGAATTGCGTGTTGCATTTCATATACCAAGACCCTTCTGAAAGAATGTGCTCAAAAAGAATAAAATCATTTACCTCAGATAAGGAGAGAGATCTACATTTATTCCATCTACTCTGCCTGCTGTAAACTACCTGACAATTGTTCATTAATGATTCCCAGTAAATTCCTTAAAATGGTAATTTGTCATCCTGTCACTTCATTTGTGACCTAAAATTCCTCACTAGAGGCATCATCAAATAAATTAATCACTACCCAGGATCCATTTCTCCCTTGTGCGTGCTATTATACCCGGCTCTCTTGTGTTTCTCTTCATTTACATATATTTAATGGCCCAGTTGTGGGTGGTTGTGCCATGCGACTTGCACAGCTCAAGTCAGGTGAAATATTCCGACTGCCACAGTCTTTAACAGTGCGAACCATGTCTTGTTCATTTTACTTGAATACCCGAAACACAGGAGAATAAAGAGAATTAGAGACATTTTATGGAACTGTAAAATCAAAAGCACACGTTTTGCAGGCTTCTGGAGAGGCGCGTTTTCAGACACACACTTGATATTTATAAAGTTTTATTTGATATTGCGTAGAGCAAAAAGATTAGAAAATTAGATACACTAAGTTGTCTGCACAGTTTGCTTTGATTTAATTGTATCTTATTACATTAGCAAATGTGTACAGTACATTACCATTCAGACAGCTCGCTTTGTTGTGTAGCTCAGTGGAATTATGATGAGTGTTGCCCAGTAGAGACTGAAGATTTTATCTTCTGCTCTTTGTTCAACATGAAACTTCAGTTCTCACATGGTACAGTGTATTAAAGATAGATGGAGAAAGATGGATCAAAAACCCGAATTGTAAAGTACAGTTTACTAAGTGTCTTATCTGCCCTGTGTCAGCCATTGAGACATTAAAATAGCCCTTGATTCATTTTTCAAAGTAGAATCATTTCATTATATTTCCAAAGGAATATAAAAAGTTATTGAATTATATTGTATTTTTTCTATACTTAGAACTACATTGTACACTTAGCAGTTTACTATTTATGTTTCAAACACCTTACACATGTGTTGACAGACTTGGGTGCACCTCTGTTTTGTGTTAAAAATGTAATGTTTTAAAGTGCTCTTGAAAATTTTGTTAGGAATTCATGCAAATGAATTACACTGTTTTCCGGATTTTTTTGACAGATAAAAAAACAGCCCAATTATTTTTATGAGGCGAGAGCATGTCATGTTTGAACTTCCATCCTCATTAAGGGTCCCTAACACCAGAGGACATGTGAACGTGCTAGCAGCATTACCAGAGAAAACAACAACCCCACGTCGCCAAAGGATCCTCTCTCACCCAGCCACCCTGTTAAAACCTCACAGCCCATTTCAAATGAAATTAGCATAATTAAGAATTAACATGCATTAATTGTTGTGCTTAATGCAAACTGAAGCCAAATGTGTCACTTACTGTAGAGGAGCTGCTAAATGCTTTGTCACCTCCTGTTTAGGGGTGTGGGAACACCCCATGTGCTCAGAAATAAAGAGCCACTTATGCAGTGTATATGAAGCAGCATCAATGACGGATACATAAACAAATCCCTTCAACTGTAAAGCTTGACTGACATGTATGCTTGTGAGTCAAAGGAGATACCGAGGAGTGTATTGATTAAGAAAGTTTGTGATGTTGGAATGATGGATTTATGACAAAGGAAGTAGAGACAGGAGATACAAGAAGTGCAGACGATTGGTCTAACCAGGGCTCAACCTGGCAATAAAGGCTGGCATTTTGAGAGAGCAGAGCACACAGAGGGTTATACTGTCCTGTGCCACTTTGGATGGTGGAGGAGCTGTCCTTTTTGCTTTTACTTTGTGGTCTGTCAGATGGAAGGATGATCAAAGGAGATCAAATACATGTTGCTTAAAACCTCAGAAGATGACTGTTGTAGCAAGCCTACATAACTTCAGGGCAGTTGTCAGTGGGATTTTAGTATGAAAGTTCTTTATGTTACATTAAAGTCAGAGTTAGGGGAAAAACTACTCTATTGATTGCTTTATTATTATTATGAGATATATCTCTGAGGAGCACTGACATGGATGTACTGTTGGAATTAACATTTAGAATCTAGTCTAGTCTTTGTGTTTATGTTTATGTTGTATTACTGATTATTCTGTAGTTTATTTTTAAGCTAGGTTGTTAATTATTTAGTCTATAAATCCCCAAAAATGTATATAGGCCCGTCTCAGTGTAACACTGTACAACCAGTAGTTTAAAACATTTTTTTATGTCAAAAACAAATTGAATATTTGGTGTTTTTTAGCCATGCTAGCAACTTGGCTCTATGGATCACAATGTGAGTTCAACACTTTGGTCCAACAACTCAATCTATCTCAGTAACTATTGGATAGATTGCCATTCATTTTTATACAGATATTCACGGTCCCCAGAGGATAAATCCTAATGACTCAGGTGAGGATCCTTGGCAGTTTGTGTTTAGTGCTTATTTGCAAGTTTTAGCATGCTCACACACTAAACTAAGACATGACCATAGTGAAGATTATAACTGTCATCACTGTTAGCATGTTGGCATGCTGAAATTGGCTCAAAGCATTACTATGCCTCCAGCTTCACTAGTCTCACCAACTTCATTATCAAAATTGTCAACAATTTTTTTTTTTTTTTTTTTTGTGGACCAACTAACTGATATATCTATTAATTGTTTCAGAAGCAAAAACAACATTTACTACATCTTGGCTAATATATAAAACCTTTTATTTTCAGTTTAAACATATTTTTAATTGCTGTATGACTTTTCTCTGGTTATTAGATAAGCATGCTTGCCATTTATTTTGCCAAAAAATAAACTTGTGATCTCCCATTGTTCCATTTAACAATTTCACACCTCTTGAATTTAGATTTTTTTTTCTCAAGTGGACTGCCTTTGCTGTTGTCCCTGTACATTTACAAAGAGCTGGGAGGTTTTCCACATTAATCTGGATTTAATATTAATTTCAAAATACGTTTTCCCTATTAATTAAAAGTAAACCATGTATTGTATGGTACATTATCCCTCTAACGGCCCCATGTGGAGATTATGAAGTGGAAAACTAATGGTGTAGACTTTAGCATTTGGGTTTTGCCTGAGTCATTTACATATCTGTAAGGGGATGTCAATGTATGTGCAAATAAGCAGAACTCTGTGTGTCCCGTGCTTTCTCTGCCACTACCCCCGTCCTCTCCCTCTCCTCCCCTCCCCTCCCCTCCCCAGTTTACAGAGGAAGTCAAAGAAGAAGTGTTGCCTCTCTCCCCTCAGCTAGAGAAGGTAATGAGATTCTGTGCACCCTCTATTACGAGGAGGATGAGAAATCTGATTATTAAGGAGAGGCATGTGGCAGTAAGAAAAATCTGTTTGTTTTTTTCTTATTGTATCACCCCAAGAAACAAAGGTGACCCCCATGTTCCGTTCATTAAATCTTGCCTCCTCTAATTTATCAAGGTAAACTATCACAGTTTCTGCTGAGCTAATCAGAAATGGACAAACTTGTTAGGTGTGCCTCAAAAGGACACATCACAGGATTTGGATATCACTTCTACATACTGAGTGGGGCCTAATTCATGATTCCCACTGCACAATGAATGCTTTATGGACATTAGCATGAGTGTATTGTGTTTTTTTATTTTCATATAGCAAAGTTCAGGACAATGAGGATGAATTATGACCTTCATGGCAGTACAAGTGTAATTATTTCAAGGACACAGAGTTGCTGCAGGTGTGAATTTCTGATGAAAATATCACAGAAAATATAATTTGTGCTGTATATTTTGAGCCTCCAGTTATTATTCTTTATGGTATGAAATTTCAGCAGATAAACTTTAGTTCCTCACATTAGAAACACAATAAAGTCACCTGTATATACATGAGAAAACCAATCAACCATGTGAAGACCACTGTCACTTTGTTTAAATTGTTTGAGCAATTTTATTCATAAATACAGAAAGACGGTAATGATTTGATTTACAGTGCTACATGAACAACAACGACTGTTTGCATTATTATTATTATTACTGTACTTTTAGAAGTTTATTAGGAAGCATTACATGAGATGCATTTTATTTCAAACACAATGTAATACAGCACATCACAGCACAGCACAGCCACAACACAACACATGAAATTAATTTTCAAAACTTGTGCCCCTTGCAGTTAATAGGAGGAGAATCTCTTCTCTTGTAGTCTGGGAGTTGTTAGGAGCTATTTGGAGCTGTTTGGTGTGAGGGGGTGTGTGGGGGGTGTGGGGGGTTGCCTAGAGAGATGTGAGAAATGTCCCACACATCGGCAAGCTGAGTCACTGCTGTATGCCTAACCAGCCACGACTCGTGCCCGTCCCTCCTCCCAAATGTCACATGAGCTCATGTCAAACCAGCACTTGTGGCAAAGGCACCGCACAGGAAACAAATTAAACTGATTGGTTTTCACAACACAGTGACGTTTTTTATTTATTTTTTTTTTATTAAAGAACAGGTTGCAGAGTTACAAAAGTGGAAACATGTGGTGCAAAATTAACCCTAGAACATGTTTTCGAAGCATCATTTTCCAAGATTTTCACTCCCTTACGGGTGCAAAATCAGCTTATATTACATTTCTTTGCCCCAAATAAAAAAATGGTAGGTTTGTATTGTATGTATTGTAAGTGGTCAGAATAATTGGCTGGTCTAACTTTCTAATCTGTAATAAACACAGTCTAATAGGCATATTTTAATCCTATTGTGATCTGCTTAGACGCAGGAGACTGCAGGTGTCGATGCGAAATTGGTATTTATTACTGAACTGGTAATCACACCAGCAACCTATCTCTGCAGCCCTTTGCCTTCTGACTGAGACCATGATGTGCACAGCAGGCTCACAAAACTGCACTCCCAGTTCAAATGACCCAGCTTAGCTAGCACGGCTGCGTTGACCCTCACATGACAAAGCCCCTGTGTAATTAATATGCACGGTGAAATGCTCCCTGCACAGCCACTAAAGCGATTGGAATCATGCACAGGAAAAATGTAATCGTGGATTCTGCATGGTGAACATTTTAGTCAAGTGGCATCTGATTGCGTGCAAGTTTTTTTTTTTTTTTTTTTTCTTTCTTTCTTTTAATGTTCCTTAAGATTGAGATTAAGACTTTCCCCTCAAAGATGCAAATTAATCTTTTAAAACTGGACATTTCCCAACATGGGGAGCTCAGTGGGGTGACACCACAGCCCACCGAGTTCATTTTAATCCCTATGGGCAATTATACTTTCAAATGATATCCTGAAGTTAAATCATGTTCACACTTAATTAATTTTAACCCTAGATTTTAGGCATGAAAGTCTCCTTGTCCTCCTCAAGACAAAACTGTTGTTTAATAGGATACAGTAGCCTCGGTGATAAGGAGAGTTGCGCTTTGTGCTGTTTATTAATTATGTAGTCTTTCTATTTAGTTGGTTATGCTCATATCTATGAGATATATATGAGAAGGGTGGGGAGTGATTTAGATAAGACAAATGATCAGACAGTAATACACTCTGATGACATTTCTTTGTCTTTTTCTTACTTAACTGATGGGATCTCATGTGTGGGCTTTAGCTTTATAAGATCATTGCCATCAGAAAAATAGTTAAATCAAAGAACAAGTGGGGTCAGCAAACCTCAGTATCAGACAACAACTCTTCTCTGAAATCTATATTTGTTCTTTTCAGATGCGACAAAGCACATTTTTCCTGTTTTGGAAAGAATATTCAACAATGAATTGACTCTGTGTGTGTTATTGTTTATTGGCATGGAGACCATAGTATTTGCTGAAATGCTGTCGCTGTATATTTGTCTTTTCTAAATGCTGAGTTAATTAATGGTATGTGTGGACTATTGTTTCTCATTTTTATAATGAATGCATTACTGTACTGTCACTGAGTCCATTTTGACAAATAGGTGGGTGGATGGATATAAAAAAACATACATTGGTGGCTGCCAAGGGGTTAGATTTTGAATTAATTGAGGGAAATGAATTCAGCGGTAATAGGCCCTGACAGCAGACTGTGGCAATTCTGATGGCAATGATTGATGGTTGATGCACACACGAGCTTATGACAAATAATGCTTATTTTGCTCCCGGTGTATTTTAAATCATGTTTGTGTGTTCATTAAAAATAAATACATCAAGTGAGAAATAAATAAACAGATTGATGGAAATAAATGGATAAATAAAATTCTGAAAAGAATTTCTTTGTCTGATTCTGTGAGTCTTTTCATACATATCAATTTCTTTTGATATTGAGAAGGTATTGTTGTGTGTTTAGCACTGACTTCTTTCAGGGAGGTGGACCGGCCACCTCCATCTTTGACCCATATGAGAGAGGGAGCCCTATCACAGCTCTCATCACGCTCCTGTAGTCGGAGCCTTCTGACAGTGGCATAATGCTGATCAGATAGCTGTGTGGAGTCATTGCTTACATGTGTCACAACCGCCGTCCATGATCATGTCAGAGTCATGCTGGGCGCCAGAGCCAGGCTCAGGGCTCAGTGGACCTGGCTGGTTTCGCGGCTGACATTTCCCCAGCATGACCAGGCTAGTGGAGCTCCAGTCGCAGCCCCGGCTAATGTGCCTCTCCTGGGCCCCGCAGCACAGCGCTGGCAGCTGGAACGTGGGGGCACAGGTGCTGCCAGTCCCTGTTAGCTTTACAGTACCGCCTGGTGAGTCACAAACAATCCCAGCATGTGTCTGCTCTGATACCTCAGCTTATTAAAAGTCTAATGAATAAACAAGTCTTTTGTGTGCATGACCATGTAGGTGATAGTGGAAACTTGTATTCTCTTAGCTGTCTTTGATCATTTTTATCAAGCAGGAATAACAGTTCTGTGGCATCATCAGTAATGACAAATTCATCATTTTTAATTGGCTTGAAGACAGAGAAATGTTCAAAACATATTAAGATTAGATCACATAGTGAGAAGTAACAAAGGCTTGTTTTAAAGGCACATACTGATGTTTTTTTTTTTTTTTTTTTTTTTTTTATAGAGCTAAACAGAAGTCTGTAAAACGTGGTTGTTAAACCTGATTGATTTATTGGTTCTTTGGGCTGGACATGATTATCTTCTGACTCTGGGGATCAGCCTGCTTCCCAAACAGGACTGGGTCCTGCCACACAGTCATGACGGCTAAATTGTTATACTCAAGAGGTTGTCCCCTTGTCCCCCTTACCTAAGCCACTTGTTACTAGAGAGATATGGTATAATTGTACCCAGAGGAACTTGTAAGCCTATATTGTGAGTCTGTTTCTCTTCAAGAGCATGGTCCTTTGTGGCACCTAAAACTGAGAGGCGGAGGAGGGTAGGATCTGTTTTCCCTCTTTGTTAGAGGCAATATTGGATCATGGTTTCATAAAGTAGAGCACCGTTTAGAATCACTTATTTCCTCTAGAGCTTTGATTTTCTCTCATGGCAAATCTACTGCACTTGCTGTGTTGATTGTATTGAAGCTAACATGGAACGTATTTCATGTGCATGATGAATGCTTTGTGCTGGGGAATACAAAGCCCAGATTTTCTTCTAATTATGACTAAAAACTTGCCCTAATTTTATTCGGTATCACAAGGTTTTATGCCCTTTGTGTTAGAAAATATCACCAGTTAGAGTGATATCTTTGGCAAGTAGAGCTGCACATACCTGAGCATTTTTAAGTGCAGGTGAATATGTTGGCAAGTGGAGACGAGAGGAGGAAGGATCTATAAATTGCTCCTACTGCTTTGGTGTCTGCAGTGGTGTCTGAGGGGGAGTGGGGTGGGGGCTACTCACTGACCATTAGTGCGCTCAAGTGCAGTACATTCTATGGCCTGTCAACTCCTCTACTAATGTGTGAGGAAATAACTCTATTTCCTACCCCAGTGAAAATCACCTGCTCTGACATGACTTGGAGTACACATTGTTCAGAGGATTTTTTTTATTTATTTTTTTATTTTTTTATGGTGAGTTTGTTTCAAAAGCCTCATGAAAATACTGTTAAGTAAACATGTTGTAATAGGTGCATGCACTTAATACCCACAGAAAAAGCAACATGTAAGGATCAAATGCCGTGTTAAAAAAAAAAGAGATAATCATTATTATTTTTATTGTTTGTTCATAGAGCACATTTCAAAACATTAGTCTTCTGATAAAGCTTTCAGAAAAATCTTTAAATCCACACTGAAATGCAGAAGTAACCAGTGTAAAGATAGTAAAATGGGGTGCGTTTGTCTTGAGAAAAACTAATGACCATAAAGTAAATGATATATGCATATGATCCCCGTTTCTTCATTTTAGGAACGTTAATATTGGATATATTACATTTTACTACATTGTAGATAAGAGCAAAACCTGTCTCGCTGTTTTAGTGCTTATTACTGTGTTGGTACCCAGTTATGACATTTACTTTATCAAAGCACAATTAGGGAGGTTAGTGAAAAGAAACACTGTAATTCTCCACACGTCACAGTGATCCTCATGAACAATAATTTTCTTTAAGTAATGCTGAGTGGTATGGAACTAACAAATGAGCCGTCCAAAGCCTGCACGTTGCCTTAAGAGGTGCAGAGTGCTGAGAAAAGGTGTGTGTGTGTTGAGGGGTTAACCCCTGCTGTTTCTGTCTGTCCCAACACCCTAGCACCACCCACCTCCCACCCACCTCACTTCACCTCAAGCCAGATGTGTATAAGAGACAGCTCCACTCCTGCATCTGGCCAATATAAACAGCATTATTTATGCTCGGCAAAACACCCCTTAATTACTCATGAACTGGCGCACGCTCCAGAGTCCGCCGCTCCCTACCACCCACCAACAGCCATTAAACACTCCCTAAAAGCTTGCTATTTGATATTAGCACACTTGAGCCTTTGAGAAGGAATTAAAAAATAAATAAATCTGGGGAGTGATTTACATATGCACAGCAGCTGATATTTATACTCAGCAGTGTGTCCCTGAAGGGCTTGTCTTATTACCTCCGTCCTCAGGTCCTAGCACAGAGACCAGGAAGGCAGGCAGGTGATTAATTCTGTGCTCATGAGAAGCCAACAATTCCACAACAAGGAGCAGAGGAGGATTTCTATAGGGCTTTTTTGCGGAGAACATTCAGTCTCTTTACTTTATGGTTTTCTCGGCTGTTTATTTTCATATCCAATTTTATTGTTCCCTATTAGGGGTAGCTTACTTGTGATTAAGTGCTAATGTTGAGCAGAGCACACACAGTACTGTATGTGCCATGATGGTTTGGACAGGGTGTTTTATCTAGTAACAAACAGTGGATTTACTGTATATCGGATGTGCTTTATGCCTGAGGATTTACCAGCTTCTGTGAATCTCTGTGAAAATTATTGCATCTTTACATGTTGCAGAGCATCACTGGGTTCTTGTTGTGGAAGATGCTCTTGAGCAGCTGTGATAAGCTCCAGATGTCTTTTTTTACTCGTCGCAACACTGAGATCAAAGTTGTCTAAGTCTGGAGCTTGTTGTTGCATTCCTATCACACACCACACATATGTCACCATTTCACCATCTTAGAAATAAACATAACATTCAGTTTGAAAAAAATGTATTTAATACTGTATCATTTAACCTCAAAGTTTATGAATTGACCGTGTTGGCATTATATATAATGATGTAAAAGGCACACTATTTGCAGTCCTTGGTCCAGGCCTCTCCCAACAAACAACACAAGTGGGTTTTTGTTCTTTTGTTTTTTCACTTACCGTCAGAGAAACATTAATTACTTTTACATCTTGCTTCTAAAAAGCTGGCTAAACCTCTAGCTAGACCTTCATTAGTTGAACCAGCAAAAACACTGTGTTCAACTTCGTCTCTAATTACATCATCAGATTCAAACAGTAGAGCCATCAGCTGCTTGCTCGGCGGGTACTATTTAAAATCCCTCTGTCTAATTACTGCTTTAGTCCCATATCCCTATGACATGGCAGTGATAGATCATTATTTTTCCCTGCAATTTGTTATATTCTTTGCAATATAATTGGATCAGATTAATTATTATGATTAATGAATTCTTGGGTTTCCGTGTGTAACCACGAATAGTAGGAGTTTGAAACAGGCAACATACACAAATTTAAGGTGCCAAAGCAACATAAGCTATTAAGTGCAAGCCTCTTCAATGTCTCACTGCAACATTTCAGAGGCGTGAGAGAGAAGTCTGTGTTTTTGTTTAGTTTTCTTGCATCTGGCAAAATCATAGAACAGTTTTATTTTGAAAGTGTTAAGGTGCTTGACTACTTAGTATGTAGTTACAGTACAGTATAAGGAAATACATTTTTGTGAAATTAACTCAAATTCTATTTCTTATGTAAATAATTTTCCTGCCATATAGTCAGTGAAAAACAGCTTTGTCTCCTGATCGTGTCTACAAGCATTATAGTAATGTCACTTTAACAATCAGTACCACTCTGTTTACTGCTCCAGACACGACCAATCAGTTCAATTTCAAGTTTATAACATGATAGTTTATTAATGAGAAGTGAGACTGTTATCCGACACCCTCAATCTATACCACGGCTGCAATTTAGCTCTTCCAAAAAATACTGTCCAGTTATGGTGGATGGACACTAGTCAATTCCCTGTGCATGGGAATGGCTCATTAACGGGGCGAGGCGAGTGGTGTGCGTTTGTATATGGCTGCCGTTGGTCGACATGTAGAATGGATTTATGGTGTCACTCAGCCCTGGAGAACGACTAATGAGGGTGTGCAGGCTAGCAGCGTCCGAGTGGGGTAATTCCACCCACCATCCATCCAGCAGAGGGGGGTTGGAGCGAGGGAGGGGGGGTGGTAGAGGGGTGGTGGGGGTGTGTGGAAGGAGGACACATCCCTCATTACGTGAGAGTGTCTCAGGAGGTTCCTTTAATATTTTAATAAATAACATCAGCCCAACAAGAAATTAATGAATAGTATCATTAATAATGAGCCTGAGCCTTGTAGTGATAGGACAGATATTAAATTGAACCACTGTGGGGAGATCTCCTGAGACTCTGGATTTTTCTAGCAGCAAACAAGGCCAGTGAATGAGGCAGCCGTCCCTCCGTGCCAACAGCTTTTACAACAGGTTGAAAGTAATAAAGGAGGATTTTCCCAGCGATAAAGTTAAGCCCTAGGAAATCTGCTCATGTAGATCGCTATGAAAGGCACAGCCAAATGTGATCCTTAATTAAACTTTAATCAAGATAATGCTGTTTGCAGGAGAAGTAGTTTAAAAAAGGTGTCCCTAACCCCCTTTTCCATCCAGTCAACCTCCCTGCTTCATATTGTAGCGGTCATAACCCCACTTATCTGCTCCTTAAACTTGTGTTGGTTTGTTTGTTTGCGTTTGTTTTGCTTGTTTTCATTTGCAAAGCCTGGTGTTCTTTCATTGTATGGTTTTGATTCAGGTTTACATTTGTCAGGATTTCTCTGTATTGTCCTCCTTTATCTCGTCTTAGTAAATTTTGCCCTCCAGGTTATTCTGAAGAATATTCATGTACCAGTACTAGCCATTTTTATCATAACACAATGCATCATGTTACTTAATTTACTATTAAATTATATAATTCTGTCAAGTTGACATTTTTGAAGAAAAGGAAATAAACACTGACATCCTATTTCTCTTAAATGTTATCACATAAAGCTGTAATCAGACAAATGACATTAAAAGACAATTTTTTACCAGAGATGAGACAAAATTAAAAATTGTCATAGTAAAAAGAAATGCATCCTTTGGTGCATTGTGTGTTTGTACTTTTAGATCATCTCAATGTTAACTGAGGTCTGACTGACCCAGAACTAAATTACCGAACAGGTTAGTCAAGCAAGCTGCACCAGTATTTTAGCACAGAGACCACAGATGAGTAATGACATTTGTTTTGCACCTTGAAAATACTATTATTACAAATAGAATAATATGAATGTTTTTTATGGAAATCATTTAGTAGGAGAATTGCTCAGCAGCTTCATCTTACTATAATTTATGCCAGTTTTTATCTACTAAATCTCAGCTCTACCTTCTTGTTAACATATTACACAAACAGCTTTGTGGATATGCACTTATCTTAAAGGTAAAATACATTAATTTACACAGAGCAGATTTGGGTCATGTCATGTTCATTTACATAATAGTATGCATTATCAAAGCAGGTAAACTACAGTATGAGGCAAAGTGCTTACACTTAATCATCGGTGTGTTACCTTATTACATGGAAAGTTAATGTATGTCTCTGGGTTTCTGAATCATTTTCTGTATAGATAGTTTTCTGCTCTGCCAGCTAACACGGGATATTACACACTGTGAAACTTAACTGTGGCAGTTGGCCTTGCTTAATTTGTTAGTTATACAGCCATACAGACTGTGCCCAAAACTGTGAGATGTCCAAAAGTTGTCATATGTTTACTGGCCCAAATGCGGTTATTGCATTCAAATCTTAGAGCAGTAATGTTGAAATAAAATGCATGACTGTATTTTTAAAGGAACATGATATAATAATATAAATAAAATTGAACTTAGAAATTAAAATTCCACTGTGTCTTTCTTAGGAAACAAATATTTCGATACTTATAATCAAACAGTCTTACATTTTCCAATATATCCATGAATATCCTTAAACTCTTTTGGATTTTTTAACTTAATTATTTGTGTAGTACACAAGAAGTGCTGAATATTGTGCCTGAAATGTGGCTTGTAATTTCTGTTCTGTTTAGACCATATGTCCCTGCCACGTACAATATTTATTCATTCCCCACTGTATAAAAAAATACCAGTATTTTCTTCATAATAAAAAGTGGATTACTGTGAATCACAGGAAAGCATCCCCAGCTGTCACAGAGAAATGAGACCATGCTGGCCAATGTCTATGATGATTAAAAAAACACATTTAGAAATTAATGATTAATTAGCCATTATTCTTTTCTGTGCAGGGCAGTAGTTATTAGTAGTTATCATTCAGTTGTTTTAAAAAGTTATTTTGAACAAATTTTTACATAATTATTATTAGTAGTTGTGTTTTTGAGGATAAAACATTTTATGATTCTTAAAATTTGTTCAACAGGTGGAAGAAATGGAACAGCAAAATATCAGTATGAACTTTACAGTCTTACTTATAATAATGTATGAAAAAGTACTTTTAACATTGTTCCATACACTACAACTGTTAATTGTACAGAAGCCAATTCATTTAATTGTGTTTAACATGTGGTGTTTACGTGTACGGATTATCTGAATCGGCAGAATGGAAAAATGTAGTCTCGTAACTTCTGGGTCATAGAAGTGGGTGAGCGATATGAATGAGAGGCTGGCCTACTCAACTTTGTGTAAGAAAAGGACACTGGGACACTTCTGAGGTAAATGTAATGCACCACCTGGAGAAGCAGTAGTCGGCTTTGACTGATTACAGCACCACCGTTGCTTGTTTGGTTGCCTCATCTAAAAGCAATACTCAGCAGAACATGGCTTTTTCTCTTTCACGTTGTGCTTTCTGCATGAGTAATGGCATCCATGATTTCTGAGCTGCAGTAGTATCTTTTCCACTGAAGAAAAATCCAAGGATTGATAGAGGCTCCTCCGGTAACTAAATACTTTTTAAAATCGGACAGTGAACCATAGGACCAAAATCAGCAATGAGAGTATCACATCTTCATATACATTATCTCTTAACCTCTGAAATGTAATTATGAATGTGTGTGTGTGTGTGTGTGTGTGTGTGTGTGTGTGTGTGTGTGTGTGTGTGTGTGTGTGTGTGTGCGCTTGCGTGTGTGTGTGTGGGCTTGCGTGTGTGTGTGTGTGTGGGCTTGCGTGTGTGGGCTTGTGTGTGCTGTGTAAAGAACACGACTACCTTGAGCTGTACCTCTACAACTGGCACAGAATACTGTAGGAGGGTGACCAGACAAAGACAAATCACAAGCTCTGTAATTTCCATAGTGCTGTACATCTTTTAATCATAATGACTAAACAATGAACAACACTAGGCTTGTGGCATCGGATGGACAAGAGCAGTGAGGCAACCCCCCCCACCCCCCTCTCCCCTCTCACCCCCTCATGCTGCCGGTGGAATGACTAATGCACAGAGGGTCATGGTGTAAAACCGTTGCCCCAAGGTCAGCGTACTGACACTTAATTGTTTGTCCTGTCATCTGTCACTTCCTTGAAATTTCATATCTGACCCTTGTTAGCCCTGTGTTTCTGTTTTAATCCCCAGTGTGACAGAAAGATCAGGACTGTGCTGTGATCAAGATGTGTCAGATTACTTGTGTTGTGTCCTGTCATTTTGATGCAATACAGTCCAAAGATGCTTGTCTGTCCTGCACAGACTGAGGCATTGTCTCAGTCTTGAATGTTATTTTCACAGATTGGTTGGAAGATATTTGTTGTAGATTATTAACAATTTAACTGAAGAGAGCAGACAGTCTAATTGCCCAGAGGACATTGAGGAAACTGAATCTCCTTGCTATTCTGTTCCAACTTGTTAAATTTATTTGTTTTTGAGAATTACCCACATCTTTAAGTCCTAAAGCTATCTTATGTAAAGAGTTGCACTATATAGTATAAACGATGGTAATGAAATTCACAAAGTATATAATATAGGTATAAAATTGCGTTTGTTTCATGTCTATAGTTTATCTTTGTTCATACAGTTTGTCTTATTGCCACACTAGCTGTTATGCACCTTACCTCTTATCATTTTGAAGCACTTTGGGAATAAGTGAAAGCCGATACAAATTAGATTATAAATGTGAAGGTACATCAATCACAGCACTCGTGTAATATTGCTTTTTTCATCCGACTGGCTGCTGAATTTGAATCAATTTTTATGTTTGCAACAGAATTTTGTGCAAAAGTACAGCGCATACTGTTCACAGTGCAGTATTAGACAGTGCATGTCTGCAACTGAGTAATACAGCATGATTCAGCATCACACGTGCTATTATTTTATAGTCTGTTGCCTGCCCTGCCCTTCTCAGTTTCACCTTATGTTTTTATCTTAGCTGTCTTACTCACAGAGTTCATTGGAAAAGCTGCAACACTGGTAAAAAAAAACAAACAAAAAAAACACATCACAATGGGGCAAAAAAACATGAGCAGTCAAATGATCTTACAGGTTTTAAGAAAAACCCCAGGTTAGTCGTTTATGTGGAAGAGGAAACAAAGGTGGACAGAAAAATGATTACCTGAACTGTTGTTTGTAAACGTCCGTCACAGTCATTACAGGTTCAACTGTCTCACACTTTCTGTAGTTGTGTGTGCTCACAGTTTTCACATGAGATAAGGGATTATTTTAGACAATTCGGGTGTGCTCACGTCAAATAAAGTGTCTGACTGCTTGTCTCTTGCCAGGTTCGACTTCACGACGCTGTTGTTACCGTGTCCCCATATCTTAGCGATCAGCTGTGAAGTGAAAAATGTTTTTACAACCCATAGAAACGATGGACACAATACTATGAACAAAAGCATTTTAGAACTTCATGGCCTTTTCTGTCCTGGACATACTCTCACGTTTGACCTATTTAAATATATCCAGTAGAATTTTGTTCACAGCCAGTGCTTCTCACCAAAATCACCTGCTTGTATAATTAATGCTGAACAAACACACCGAATGGTTTTCAAACCAACACTTTTATCGTGCATAACCATCTGCAGGCAGCAGATATATTTATCACATCATGTCTAAGCTCATACATGCAAGTCCTTGTGTGCAGATGCAAACAATACACTGACTGATTCAGCAAAACATTTCATCATTTTAGCCAGTAGTCAAAAACTCCACAGGTTGCCATTTTCAATCTGTTGTGATGGAAGTTGTAATAAACAGAGATTGCTGTTTAAAAGAGTTGTAGCACTTTGTGGCTTTCTCTTTCCTGGACACACTCATGTTTGACCTATTTAAATATATCCTGTAGAGTTCATTTCATGAAAAACACACTCCATTTCCCCATTCATATACTACAAATTACTCTATTATCTGTAATTTATGGTGTCTTTCTTTTCTCACTCCTGCAGTTTCCCATGCGCAACAGTGTGAGGCTATCACCCAAGACTTAACAAATGATGTGCTTGTGTTTGTATGAATGTATTGATCAGCGCTCTATTTGGGCAGATATCTTTCTTTATTTGGGCTGGCAGGCTCGCCGGCAGGAACGCTGTCTCTCTCCCTCATGCCATGTCTTCTGTTTTTTGCCTCACTGGCTTTCCTAACCGCTCCGCTTTATTGAATAAATTCAAGCTGTCACTTCCCATGCTGGTAGAATAACTCAAACTCAACATATAGTAATACAAGAAAAGTAGGATAAAATAAACTTGTCATGGCTGTAAAAGTGATCGCTTGAAGCCATAGTCGGCAATCAATACACTAATTCCATAATTTATACTTGCAGCAATTGAGGAGGAAGGAGGCTCTGATATGGTATTTCTTGGCTCACTGACCAACTTTGACCTTCAATAGAAGTGAGACTGGGATTATTGTGTTGTTCGGCTTAAAGAAATCACCTACAAGAGTTGAGAGGCAATGTCTGACATTTTATGTTCAGGACCAAAACCTAAACTGATTAATTCTTGGTAAGCACCAGCTCTTGAGCTTTCACTATCTTTATGACAGCAAATCCCTGACACTCAGCTGACAGTGAAACATAAAAGCTGGTCAGTGATTGTCTGTAACTTTTTTTTATTTTTTATCCTTTCTTTTTTTATGGAAGGGGGGTGAGGGGTCTTTTCTTTTTCACCCTTGAGCAAGAGGAATTTTTCACCAGTGCCAGAACTCATTATCAGTTCCTCATTCTGTCTGCTTCACTTTTCAGCACTTGCCAATCACAGGCTTTTCCATTTTCTGTTAATCATGTCTTTTTATGGGTCATTCCTGCCTGCGCCTTATGAGTGAGGTTGTACCTAAGTAGCTCTGTAAACTACAATATTTACCTGGATATCCTCAGACATGTTTCAACAGATCCGCTGTTGGTGGCCAACAACACTGTTTTTCGGATGAGATCCATGAAGCCCCACGTGAAATCCATGAAGAGCAGAATACCGGCAGGCATCAGAAGTTATTCTGAAAGGAAGAAATTGATTGCAATTAGCAGAGAGATTTTTTTCAAGTGTTTTTCTGCCCCCTCTAGTGATGCTAATAACTTAATGATCCCTAAAAATGCATGCAATTTGCCTCAATTGGATTTAACCATATTGTATACTTATGTGCTAGAGATTTCCAATCACTGAAGGTCTGATTGAGCATCAGACATTGTATGGTAAATAAAGGCATCAACTGGCTGGAAATACCACAGCAATTCTATAATGGCTGAATATTATGTCATAAAACTGAGTCTATAAGTGGCAGAAGGGCTCTTAGCCTTGTTCAACTTAAGCCAAACTTCTTTTTATTGTTGCAGCAAGTTTCTCAGGTTAAGATGTCAAATAAAGACACTGTAATTGTGTTTTGGCCATAGAAATCTCTTAAGAGTAATTTTTAACCCTTAGTATTAAGACTCACTTTTTGCCCTCTTATCTGCTCAGCCCAGTATCCCAGGGATTAACTCTATATTGGACAGTTCCCCAGGATTTACAGCCAATTCAAATATTTGCATTTTTATTAATCGTAACCACAATCTTTTCCTAACCTTAACCAGGTGTTTTAGTTGCTTAATTGTAACCCTAAACCTAATCGCTTCTGTGAAATGTAAACAGTAAATGTTGCGCTTCATCTATTCAGTCATTCAAAAAAAAAAGAAAAATAAGAAACGTTCCCTCTGAACGTAATCCAGCTGACAATTATATTGCCACCACATTGTAATTGGGAAAGCAGTTTAGTAGTATATAATTGTCATTTCTTGGAGTTCACATAGTCTTCTATTAGTTCTAATGACATCTAACTTTTCCATTTCCTCTTAATCCCATTGTGTAATTAACAGTTGGCAGAGCATTAGTGACCAAGTGTGATTGACCACATTATGGCGAAAAAAAAAAAAAAAAAATCCTTAATCTTCAAGATCAACTCCAGTACCCCTAAACCAAACCTCGGTGTCGCTGCATCATTGTGAAGCCAACCCAATGCAATTATAAAAACCACACAAACGGTGACTGTTCAGTCTGTATGATGTCTGTATGTTGGTAGATAGAAGGTGGTCTAACTCAGCAGGGGGACAGTGACCAGTGAGACCCCTGCCAAGTTATTGGGGACAGAAGGAACTGGGAGTGTCATAATGATCACTAAATGTGTGGTGTTCAGTTGCAGCAGGAGATTGGTAAGGAGGTGCATGACCTTTGCTATATTGACCTATTAGTTGACTCCTAGTGTGGAGCGGCAACAACACAAGAAACAACATTCAAGAAGGAAAAGGGGGGGGGGTTTGTTAAATGTATCTAGAGATGAACCACATAGACGGACATATTTATTCTCTTAGCGTAACTGCATCTTCGTATGGATGTACGCATGCATATGAGCCTTTTACCGCCCATGTGTGCATCAAAGTGCAAGCCCATGAATTGTGTGTATGTGGTTTTTGGGCAAGATGGTGTGGCAGTGGAGTGGGGGGTGGGGGGGTTGTGACAGACAGAGGTCTCACCTCACACTTCACGTCCAAAATAAATTAAAGGAATTTCTCCCAGATTCTGCCTTTCCCACTGCTGCCTGAAGCAGAATGAGCAGTTGTGAGGATAATTAAAATTGATGATATAGAATGACAGAGACATGATTTCTGCCTGCAGCGAGAGGTCTCCTAAGACAGTCTAACCAAACTGTCATGCCACCGCTATTCTGTTTTACATGACAGTTTCACCTTACTAAATTGATCGCAAGTAAATACTCTCTATTGAATTAAAGTGTGATGTATCAGTCTGGGGACTCAGGGTTACTGTCTTTTGATGGCAGTTGTCCTTTCATGACCCTTTATCATGGTTAGCCTAATGTGAGTGATTTCTTTTGCACCATTGTGGATTTTAGCCTCTAGTTTAAAGAGTTCACCAGAGTAGATGAGAATATACAGTAGATGAGGGTAACACTTTATTTTGACCCCAAGAAATTCAGCATTTATAAGCAGGGAATAAACACTTAATCCATTATTTTTTTAATGCATTGACGTTGTCAGCAGAAAAACCTAAGTTATTGTATAAATGATTGAAACCGAACACAGTTGCAATCTTATAAAAGATATTTTATATAAATATGAAATATTAGATATGTATGAATTGTATTTAAGTTATTATGTATTTATTATTTATTTCTAAATAGGTCCTGACTTAGCAAAATACAGTATTATCAATCATTCATTAACTACATCAGTTACAGTATTGCTGCTTTATAGGGGAAGAGATATAAACATTTCAAAATGTTCTGCTTACAATTACATTGTATTGTGTTTTAAATAATTTATGTACTGCTTATAAATGCTAAGTACAGATGTTTAAGAGTTATGCAAAAGGGATTCTATTCCAAATTCCATCTGCTTAAAATCCATTTTCTATTTTGAATAATTGCAAAACTTGAATAATTGTAGAACTTGTGATTTTTATGTATATATCTATATATCTGTATATATTAAATATCTTTCTTGGAGTACGTGTTGCCCCTCTCCTTCCACTTGTGCACAGGTGAGAGGATAATGTCAAACTAATTATCTGAGTGCAGAGTATCAGAAGAGGAGAGTACTCACCTTTTGATTATTCATGAGTTCTGAAAGTTTCATAATATCCAAATGTGTTGGTTTGTGAGAAAAATATGAATTGGCTGTTTTAGGATACTAGTTAACTGTTGCAGTAATTACGCAATGAAGAGCAAGTTAGATGGACTCCCCAGCAAATTGGTCTGCATCATAGTCTGCTGAACTTGCTCAACATGTATTGTGCTGGGCTACATATTAGGGTCATTTGATTATTCACAACACATGTCATTTTAGTCCTGAGTGGGAACAGCTTGCTCCTGTCTCTGGTTTGTTTAAAGGAGGTGAACAGCTGTCAATGAGAGGAGCATGGGGACAGAGGGCTAGAGATGGGGCAGGGTGGGGGGATGGTGAGGCACTAAACCCCCACCAGGGTCCTTCTAAAGATAAATATTGATTGCGGACAGTTTTAATTACTTCTTTAAATTGAGCAATTTTGGTTTTCCCAGTTGGCTCCCTGCGAAAAATCCATGCAGGATTCCACATTGAGGGAGAGGGACAGGGTTGAGCATGGCGCACCATAAATCACTGCAGATACATAATTCATTGGAAGCATGTGAAAAGGACAAGACAAGATGCTTTGGATCATTGAAAACAGCATTTCCACAGGTCTTTCCATGTAGTGAGATCTCCTTCTTTGTTTGTATTGGAATCTGTTATCTTGTTCAACTTGCACTCTCATCTGAATAATGCTGAATGATAAATGTCCTTCCTGACACTTTTATTCTTATGCATATTATTATCAGATTTGATCAATATGAAAAGATACTTGAATAGAAAAAAATGTCAATAGTTTCATTTAACACAGGAAATGGATAAAATGGAAGGAACGGCAGCATAAAGATTTCACTCAGTGATAGTGTCTCTGCAGTGTTTTTTGTCCCCTCATCTTTAGAAGGGCAAGGTCAGTGCTAATCTCAACGCTACTCTTGATCTTCGGTCATCATTTGGCATGTCATTGATATTACAGCATAGGAAACGTTCTCTCTGCCGCTTTTTCAGTATCTCAATGCAGAAAAGGGGATCATGTCCTTGACATGTAGGCAGCATTATTGCCCTGCTATTCAAATGGCTGGCTGCTAATAGGTTCAGTGTCCGCCTGGAGGATGTCAGTGCTTTCAGATTAGATATGTATCTCGAAGATGGTCATTCTGAATCGCTGATGGAATCACAATTGGAATTTTTTAATTGTATTATGGTTATCTGAATCATCACAACACTATATTGAGAATTATTAACTCTGACAAGGAGGTTATGTGTTCACCCCTGTCTGTTTATTTGTCAGCAGGATAAGTCAAAAGTACTTTGCACCAAACTTTGTGGAGACATGGGCCAGGGAAGAACCCATGACATTTTGTTGCTGAGCAGCTTAAAGGAGTTGATCCAGGAATCTTTTATCATTTTTTACAACTTTTACAACTCAGGAAATGTATGGATATGGCTCTAACTAATTCGCATTAAATGGAATGTACAGCTGAGGCTGATAAGGCCGATAATATCATTAGTTTCGCAGATATTAATCATAAAGTACCAAAGTCAAATTTAACTTGATGATAGCGCTAGATGAAAAGTCATGGCACGACCAAAGTTATCACAGTTCATCCTGAGAGGGACATGTATGTCTGCACTAAATATCACGGAAATCTATCAAATAGTTTTTTAGTCATTTCACTAAAAACCATGAATGTCAACCTTGTGGTGGCTCTAGTTGAGAAGTCAGGAGATCGCCAAAGTCATTTTGGTTTATCCTCTGGGGAGCATGAATGTCTGTACAAAATCTCATATCAATCTGTCCAATAGTTGTTGAGATATTTCAGTCCGGACCAAAGTGGTGCTCTAACTGACCAACAGACTGACAATGCCATCCAATTTTCCCAGTTTTTGTGAGGATGCAAGTGTTCCATTTCCATTCTTATGAACACATTCAGAACTTTTCATGTGTTGCCCTGAAGCTAGAAATTGAAAGCAGCAACCAAGGTCTTGTGGCCGCTCTGTCCGTATGACTGCAGCCTGTAAATGGCAGCTCCCACTCTCTCTTTCTTAGGACTGACCTGCAGCATCTCTCGGGCTTACCTGTGGGAGAGGCAGCACAGCTTCCTTCCACTCATCTGTCCCCCCTGAGACGCAGCTCTCCATATCTCCAAATAGATTGGTCACTGGAATTACACGATTGAGGTTTCTGAGCAAGGCGTTGCTCTGTTGTATTGTAAAGACCCCCACTCTGACCTGTGCATGGAGGCATAGGAAGAAGAATTTTTACACTCTGTTCATCAGAGGTGCCACTTCCAATTGGCTTGGAGTTTTTCCTGTCCCTCTTCTGGTATTAAAGAGAGGAGAGTGAAAGGGAGCTGGCTGGAGCACTGACCTTAATCTGAAGGGTTGTGCTGTTATAAGCAGAGGTGAGTCTGGTCAGCTGTGCTACGCCAGCCCATTGTCCATCCATAACATGATGGTAGCCGGAGAATGCATAGAGTGAAGCATTAAATGTAGATACTCCAACTGTAGCGTCACACTCACTGAGGAGCCGGTAGAACAGTTTCAGACTGATATAGTTTGTGTTGGGTACCTAATCACATTTCACAGTCATCCCATTTGTTTTAAATGGAGATGCGTAAAAATGGTCAAAAAAACAAAATAAAAATCCACAGGGCAGACATTGCACAAGCTGCAACGTTACAGCCTGAGCACATTTCTCATGACTTATCCGACGTTGTTAGAATACTGCAAACAAAACGGAAAGGAATCTCGTATGGTGTGTGTTGCAGTCAGTCATTGTTGTTTGATGTGTCTGATGTGATGTTTTGTGCTATCTGGCCTGTTTCACATTCTTATTCATGTGAGTGGATCAGCATATATACCATACATCAATAGTGTAAACACCATTCAACACTTTGCCTCACCCTGCAGATGACGAGGAATGTTCTAAAACAAACTCAAATGAATAAATAATATGTCAAGGAAGAGCTGCTTATAGTCAGATCCATAAATTACCTCTGCAGGCCCCACAATGTCCTCCATGACATCAGTGTGAGTGAGAGTCCTTCGTGTGATTACATCCCTCTCCTTCTTATGCAGCAGACTGACAAGCCCATGTCGCACAGACAAGCCCCTCGCCTCTGAGCGCTAATGGATGATTGGTGGCAGGATAGGAGGCTTCAGTTCTCTCTTTCATCCTTGCCTGCTTTTGACCCGGAGAGCCAGCAGTAATCGGCCCGGCAGAGGGGTAATCATTCCCCGTGTGCCGACTCTGATAAGTTGGAACACCTTCCCCCGGCAGCGGAGGGAGCTCCTGTGGCCTCCCCGGTTATCGCTGTCCTCGGCACCCCTTCAAGAGGCTGCATTGCCTCCTCTTCCAGGCTCAAAGGCTCCATCAACAGCGGCTCTCTGCTCCGCTTTCATCTGACAGAGCACATAAGCCGCTGAAAGGGAGGAAAAATAAACTGGGTTCTATCTCTCAAACTGTGATCTTATGAATTCGATTTGGTCACTTTTAAAATGTAACTGCACAATTTGTTATTTTCTCCTGTTTCCATTTCTCTGTTAATATCTGTGGCGATAAATTGCTTCGATTGACAGGCTCATTTTTTTTGTTGTGTGCTTCTGTATTTGTGATAAGGCAGCAAACCGTGGTCACCTGAAGGGGCTGAGAAGTTCTCTGAGGCTTGTGTGCTGCTGCTGAACACCTTTCATGTAAGCCACTGTGAAAATTGTTTGGCTTATTTTGTTGAGGAAAATCCCCATGTTTTGCTTGATTACATTTTGTTATGGTTTTCCTCCCATTTTTCAGAGAACTTCTTAAGCCTGCTGAGATTACTGTTTAATAGGGATGATATTGTGCTGGCTTTATTGGCTATTTGCAGCTGCACCGTCGGTTCATTTAATAGCCCCGTCGGTTGTTAAAGGGATTACACAGCTGCCACACTCTAGTGTGTACAGTGGGCCTCTGGAGGAAAAAAAAAGACTATTGCCTGAAATGGAAAGACAGAAGAGGAAATAATTTTTTTCTCAGTTTTTTCAGAAATGTGTGATCATATATGCAAAGTTTGCCTGCCACATTCAAATTACTTGCTCGCCCCTTTGTGATCTGACTCTGATGATATCCCATTCCATATCTAAGTGACCTTTAGAAGGCCAGAGGCACTACCCAACATTGATTAAATAAATTGATCCCCACACATTCAAAGGATATTAATTAGACATGGAAAACAAGTGAATGAACACAAATAGCTCTTAGTTTAAATGCAATAGCAAATAAAACATTGAGGGGGGTGTGAGAAAGCACAGTAACACATAAAGACTTGAAGTCTCTTGATATTAGTTTAAAATGGTGAGGCATGCGCAGAAACTTCACTTTGTGGGTTGAAAAACGAGTTGGACTGACCATAAAATCATTTTTAAAATGGCAATGTTTTTCTCAGTTAATATGATCATTTTATGGCTTAATGTAAATTCTTTTTTGTTACATTTTTTTTTTTTTCAAGCTAGAACAAATCAGCATGATGACTGATACATTGTAGTCCTAAGATCAATATGTGGCCGGACTGAATCTGTCATCTTTGAACCAGGATGCATGCTGAGATGTTGTACTTCTGCAGCCTGTGACTTGTCCATGTCAGCAGCAGCTGCCAAATAGGTTTCAGTCGAGAGGGCAGAGTCATACAATATGTGCCAAAGCTAACAGCTGTTAACCACACAACCTGCAGGCTATGAACTGCAGCTCTGTCCATTGTCAGTCTTTCCACAGTTAAATATTCCAGGAGGAATTTGTTACAACAAGGCCATACATAACGGGTGAAAACCCTTTACACCAATATTGCTCTCAAAATTGGCAGCATGAGAAGGAGGGACATGAGGGATGCTTGAGAGTGGTAACCTATCCCTCTCAGCCCCCTGGGAGCCACTTGGCCAGCTTTCATCCACATAATTATAATAAATTTGACATTTCATAGATAATATTGATTTCTTTATTTTAGCATTTCACCATAGGTGACAGTCTAGTGTCAAGAATGAAATTTCTATTGATCTTCTGCGCATTAATCCCTCATGTGTATGTGATCATTTTTATAAGACCTTTTACTGCACATAAATCAATATTTCATATTTCCAGCCATGCCAGAGGAGATGTCATATTTGTAAACTGTGTCTTGACACTAGCAATTCCTTTCTTGTTCAGCTGCAACTGTGCAAGACCAGTCAATTTGGGGTGGTGGGAGCAGAGGCACAAGGGAGGAGGGGCGGAGGACGAAGGGAGAGAATTTGCAGTCTGCGGCTTTGGTCTGGCTGGGAGGAGCTGAGCCCTCCTTGAGATACATACTGCAGCACTGATGATGAAATATCATTTTTAGAATTAATTAGCTTCTGAAGTGATGGGGGGCTGTTAATAATGAAAATAAACTGGCAAATCATTTCAGATTGATTAGCTCAGTGCGAGGAACAGGATATTGAACACTTCTTTAAATTGTCTGTTAATTTCTCTAATTTCTGGCTGTATTTTTTTCCAAATTTTTAAAGAGTATGATTAAATCCCAGCAGTCTGCTAATGGAAATGCACTGTAGATCTGACTGTACTTAACTTTTGATGAGGTAAGGGATAAAGGAGAAGGGTTTTGCAGTAGCATTTTCCCTTTAATTGATGTTATTTTTTTGTGACATATCTATATTTATTGCTGTGCAGATTTTAAAAGTAACATAAAAAAATCTATAGGCATATGAAATACTTTAAACACAGAAGGAATTTACCTGTCCAGTATCTTGGAAGTGTCAGAATGAGTGACTTGTTTTCCAAGATAATTTGAAATAAAATTTCCCCATATGCAGGAATGTTGCTCTCAGCTGCAGTATAACATGACAATAGCCATGGAGAATGCACAACTGTTTGGTGAAAAATATGATCACCTGAATGGTGCAGACACCTGACCTTTTCTCAGTCTCCCTTAACATGTCCCTTCCATACAATCAGTGTGAGAGCGGCGCACAAGAAAGGCCAGTCCATTAAGAGAATATGCTAATTTTGCCATCCGCTCCTAATTGATGCCATTTTACCAAGTAAACAAGACTTCTGTCTACAATGGATGTGTTTCTGCCAGTTAAAAGGAAATTTCAGATCGGCTTTTTCCTGTAATTTTCTCTCCGAGAGCTATTGGTGTGCCATTATTGCAAATTATAAGTCTCTCTTTTTGAAGAGAGGTGCTATGCTTGCTGTGTTTTTTTTTCCCCTCCTTAAAGGCCATCCACTATTTTTTGTCAGTCACTGGAGAATCTTCATTCACGTGAAAAGGTGTCAGTGCCTGACTGTTTGAGCATGATGACAGACACCCAGTAGAAGTGTGAGTGACTGCCTGACACCATAGAGGTTTGTCAATGATGTCAACGGCACTCTGGCAGCTAACACAGTATTGTCCCAGACACTCTACAGGACAGCACCATAATATAGGACGTAGACAGGGCGTGATGTGTTATCTCCACAACCTCTCTCCCATCCTTCAGTCTTTACCACAGGCCATGACTGAAGGTCTGTGAGGATCCTCGATGCGGCGAGTTGCCTAGATTCATCTTCCCTGTCAGCCACGTAATGCTGTATGAGCTTGTTCCTCCATTCAAGTAATGCTGATGAATCTGCTGTCCAGACGCCTCGCGCTCCACTTTGTTGAAACGGGGGGATAGACCCATCACAATGTACCTTTGGGTTTGACCATACACAATCATTTCTCCCTTTCTGCCAAATAGTTCTTTAGCAAAGAGGCTATCAAAGTGTGTGTGTGTGTGTGTGTGTGTGTGTGTGTGTGTGTGTGTGTGTGTGTGTGTGTGTGTGTGTGTTGGGGGGGGTTGCAGCTGCATGGCGATGTTGACTGGCACTCAGTGCTAAGCTGTCTCTCTGAGGAAAGGGCTGTTTAAAAGGCAGGAGCTGGCAGTGGAGCAGACCTCTCAGCTCCCTGTCTAAATACTGCCTCTGTGTGACTGACAGCAAAGCAACAGCACACTGGCATTCTCCTTTCAGCCACTCAGCAACCCTTTAACAGAAACCACGGGATTTAACATAAAACTCAGACCAGAGTGTCACCTAATGCAGCATTGCTGCCTTCACAGCTCTTTAAATTATTTAACATGACAAGCTGTCCTTTTGTTGTTATTGTTGTGCATGTGATATGACCCTGTCAGTTCAAAAAAAGTGCTGTTGTAACATGACTTAATTGGGATGATTTGAATAATCAGGATTTTTCTACCTTGTGTAATTACAAAATCATCCTCCACAGAGTAAAGCGCCGTTTTTTTTTTTTTATGTTTCTAATGAGCTAATGAAAACTCTTCCTTTATACTATGAATTCCTCTCCTTGGAAATGATACAAGCTTCATCTGTGATTTATTGTTATTTGGTTAGAGATTGACCTTTGTAAATTCAATTTTTAGATATATAAAATGTTCTTTTCCCATACAAGGGGACAAACAAGAGTCATCAACAGGCAAAAAGAAGACATTGCAAATGTTGCCAAAGCTTAATAGCACAGAATTAACAATCTACGTTGTTTTGCTGGATTCAATTAGAGGGATATCTTGCTATTTCATGATGCACTTAGGAATGACAAAGCACAGATATAAGTATTGATTTTTTTGTATCCATAACCAGATAAACAATATGTATATGTATGTATTTGCAGGACAAATTGAATCAAAATGCACATATTACATTGACTGGCGGTGGAAGACTGACAGCAATTGAATTTGTCAGTCAAGAATTTAGTTAAAGAGTTAAAGACCTTTGATCTACCAGTGGGCAAAATGATATGACCGTCCTGAGTAAGAGATATTTATGGCATCTTGGCTTTGTTACTGTTGTCTGTTGTCTGTGCTCATTTTCACTCAGTTCTGCAGTATGCATGTCTTCCCCTGTATTTATTTGTGTGTATGTGTATATATATATGTATATATATATATATATATATATATATATATATATATATATATGTGTGTGTGTGTGGCTGTGCATGGTGGTGTGTGCCAACAGGTAAATTTCTGTATGTATCTATTCTTTATGCTGGTACATATATGTGTGTGCATGCAGTAGAAGTGTATGTGGCCATGTGCGTGTGTGGCAGGGCAAGTGTGAAGGAGATTGTCTCCAAGTAGCAGAGAGAACGATAGCTATGTTTGTGGATTAATAACTATTAATTCTCCTTTTGACTGTAATTGATGCTTAAATCTCCACTCCCCTCCTCCTCTCGGCAGACCTCTTGTCCCCCCGTCAATTCTGTCCTTCTAATAAGGGCATTATTCCAAGGGATTTCATGCATTCTGATAAATCAAATTAGAAGCCCAGTGACTTAGATAGATTGCAGCGAGTAATTAGAGAATCCTCAATGCCTTCCTTGCTGCCACTCATTTACAAGAGTCTGTTATCTACCTATCTGTGCGCAGCATGAGGCGATGTGGGTCTGCATCACTTTTCCCTCTTAAAATTCCTTCCTTATGTCACTGGAGAGACAGATCCCAGACCATATCTTGTCACCCAGGCTAGCACAGCGCACAACGGACAGCGCAGTGGGACAGCCATTAATTGGAGCAACTTGGGTTGGTAAGTACCCACGTGTGTGTCAGTGACATGCAAGAACAAGGAGATGGGCTGACACATGGAGACAGGGGACACCCTGGGCTGGGCCCCCCACCCCATCCCCCCACCCCCTTCACCCCACATACACACACACATATACAGACCTACCTTCACAGGCCCCCCTCCTTTGCCCCTCGCACGCTCTCCTTGCCCTCTGGAAACAACACCATGTTCTTGATACCGAGTCAGTGGTCACTATCCATGTCAGCGGAGCAGCCTTGTTCACATGCCATAAATGTTGTGTGTGCGTGTGTGAAAGTGTGAGAGTGTGTGTGTATCTGTTTGCAAAATGAATAGAGTATGTGGTTTGGATGATTAAATATGATTTCCAGCTGAGTAGAGCTGCTGTTTTTTAAAAAAATAAATAGAATAAATAATAATAATAAAGGAGTTTTATTCGAAGTCACCTGTGAAAAGTAACAGCTTAACTGAAGTACTGCACTTAAGTACAAAGTTGGGTATATTTACTTGAGTATTTCCATTTCATTCTGTTTTATACATAGGGAAATATTTTCACTCCACTACATTTATTTGAGAGCTAGAGTTACAAGTTGCTTTGCAGATTGAGACTTTACATACAAAACACATAATGAGCTTAGGAGATTTGACGCACAGTTATATGTTAAACTGCACAACAGTATAGAATCGCTAGAATTAGCTCCACCTCCCCCGGCTACAACTGTAAGATGCTACTGATGCATCCAGTAGTATTTTGTATAGTAGTATATAGTATAACACTCACATGGACCATTTTCGGCCTTATGAGTACTTCTATTTATGATACTTTATATAATAATACATACATACTTATTTTCAGTGCAGGACTTTTCATGGACTTGTAATGGTGTGTTTTCATAGTGTGATATTGCTACTGTTACTTTAGTAAAAGATCTGAATGCGTTTTCCGTATCCATTTGAAATTAAAATAAACTATTTGTCAAACCAAAAAGAGAAATCGCTCAATAGAGAGGACCATCTGTGTACCTTACAATCATCTTAAAGTCCAAAGTCCTGACAGCTGCACTCCCTCCTGATCTACCGAATCCCCTCTCTGGCATTTTTCTTCCTTTCTATTCCACTTCCCCTGCACCCTTATCACAAAGCAGTCTGACAGAGTTCACTTTTCTCCTTTAAGAGGATGAATGAAGATAAAAAGCAAAGCAAAATGGAGCACGAGAGGCATCACTTGCTTTGATTCATGATGGCTGGGAGTTTGCTGCTTCTCTGCAGCCGGCCTGCTTGGCTGTCTGCCTGCTTGCTCGTCTGCCCGTCTGCTGCTTCCCAGGGACTCTAATGGAGAGCCGCAGTCTTCTCACAGTGACACCGTCAAGCCATCAGGAATGGCTGATTATGGTACTAAATATTGATCTCTGCCTCACATGTGTCAAAATTCCCCCCACCCTTTAATTAGAATTTCCCCTCCGCGCCATACAGGAACTAACTGAATATATTACAGGACTTCATGAGGAGGAGGGGAGTGCAGCTAGTGGGGCATAATTGTGACCTCTTGTCTTGCCTCTTCCCTCTTGAGTTTTGAGATGACTCCCAACTGTCTGTCTAATGCTCCCAGCCTCTGTGATAATCAGACTTATTTTCCTCATCTTATCACTGGATGATCGGCCTGGCTTTCCTGTTCTCTGCTCCCCTCTCCCCTCTTGTCCTTCCTTTCACACCTCCTCCATCTTACTGTCTTTACCTTGTCCTGTCCAGCTTTTTGTCAGAGAAAGCTGTCTTGAAACACAGTTACGTTTAAATTATGTTTGGCTTTGGTAAAAGACAACAGAAAAAAACATAACACCTCTTATACTGTGTTTGAATAAAAAAAATTTTAATAAAATTTAAGAGTGTTCCACCGATTTAGGATTACACTTCTATAACACTGTCAGTCTCATGATGCAGCAGAATCAGAGACATTGTTTTTTAATTCCACGCATTCACCTTCCTCATGGATGGTGCCTACGTTACCCACAATACAACTTGACTGCTGACAGTCTGTTTTAAATTTGGGCTGAATTACGCTAGTAGCAGTTAATGTAGCCTCGAGCTGCTAGCCTCAAGCAGAGATGAGGAGTGGGCTGCAGAGATTTGGTAGGCTCACTAATTTCTAACTCCACACCCCCGGATTTCTTTTTCCCCTTTCAAACTTGTAGTTGTTAGACCCGACCTATGCTGTCTCAAGTGACATCACTTGAGGAAGTTTAGCATATTTTTGCGCATCTCTCTCCAGACACACAGAACACTTTATACAACTGTTTTCATATACAGTACGCAGTAGTATTCCTCAAGACCTGTAAACAGACAAGACAGGTTAGCACATAGGTCATCTGTGCAAGCAGCTTATTGAGACCCGCAGTTATATTTTATTGTGAGGCGACCTCCAGCGGCCATAGGAATAAAGATGAGCGCATAGGAGGAAGTTGGAGGTGACATAGTACACACAGTAACAAAGTCAGAGTTAAGAGGAATGGATTGACAAAACACAGGACTTTCACACAGGAGACCGCTCTCAGTTTCCTGTGTGAAACCAATAATCATCATAGTTTTTTTTAATTTTATTTTTTTATCTGTGACCAATCCACAACATCATAAAGTTGCCCTGAGAGAAAAGCCATCACACTGTGAGTGCCACAGCAAAACAGTCATCATGCACTGTTAGTAGATACCAGATTTTTTTTGAAAATTTCTTCTCTGGCAGGATTCATCATTTATATTTCTCCACTCTCTGTACTCTTACACACTTTTACTGTTGAATATTAAATCTATTTTTCACAGCAGGTGGGCTCAGTTGTCAGCTCTTCCCAGATTTCAGAGCACTAACATGCTACCTTCTTTCCTAACCCTCTCCAGCTCTTAATCCATCTTTTCCCCCCCTTTCTCCCTGCCCTCCACCCCTCCTCTCATCTCGCTCTCCCCCTCTCATACTTTGGATAGGAGGCACTGGTCGTTATTATAGGACGCTGGCAGGCTTGCCGTCAGTTGCATTCTGGCGAGAGTCAAGTGACACAAGGTGCCTTTTTCTATTTGTTTGTTTCATGCTACACTGCACCAGCCACTGACCTGTGCTAGCCATGTCGTGCAAGAGGGACTCAGGTTCATCCAATCAAACACCGGCTGAAAATTAACACTGATCTTTCCATTCCTGAAGAGGGACTGTGGCAAAAGGCAATTTCATGACCATAGTATGGACCCTGATTTTTTTTTTATTTATTTTTTTTAACTTTTTTATAATTAATTGTTATATGTTTTTCTTCTCCTTACATTTGATGATTAAAATGTTTAAATCGAAGCGATCAGGTCTGTGTTACAGGGTTTCAATCGTTTGCTCTTATACTGTTCACAACTGAAAATTATTTTCACTCAAAACCTAATTTTTGAGTCTCAGCCTTGAAATATGATTTTCTGATATTGCTGATTTATTTTTTTTCACAGTGAATTCAATCTGATCCCCTTCAATTCAGTACATGCAATATTCATAGTTGATCCATTGACTGCAATTCAAGCGGGAACTATTTGAAGAGGGAAAGTTCATGTGCATTTTTGATGGATTGTGCATGTCTTCCCCTACTCTATATGGATAGAGAGCTTGTTTGAAGGTCAGTGATTCTCTTCAGTCAGAGTCTTCCCTCCACACTCCTTTTTTTGGAGGAGGGAAAATATCTCCAGTCTTCACTCCATATTTTTCAAGTGCTTCTAGGATGACTAGGTTGGATGACCTTGAATCCTGGTAGAGATGAATCTCTTTGAGCCTCCACTCTGTCCTTTTTCTCAGAGAACTCTGTCATGAAGAAAGACGACGACCTTCTCCCATAAGCCTTTTCATGTAAAATATCCACTTTTCCCAGCTCCCAACCTTTCATGTCTTTGATATTTTATGTTTTTCACCGTATGTGTGTTGAAGTACTTTTTTTCTTTAACGTACTGCAATACTCGCATTGCATTTGATTCATTCCTCTATTGTCTGACAAATAAAAATTCTGTTTTCAATTAATTCCTTTTCCCCTAATCAATATCCAGAAATTTGGTCATTTCTGTGTGTGCATGCCTTTGTGTTGACATGTAGGAAGAAGGGGTTGAACAAGGGTTGAGTGGATCTTGAGAGCTGGCAGGTGCATTATTGCAGCCGGCTCTGCCGAGCTTGACATGTGTGTGTTCCTAATCTCCCAGTGATATGACAAAGCTGTATGAGAGCCTGGGCTGGATCTCTTCTGTCTGTTGTGACACAGTCACACAGTCACACCGTTACCCCCTCCCCCCTTCTCTTTTGTCCAACACACACACACACACACACACACACACACCATATTCTCCTCTTGACCCTTCAAGAATCCACCACTCTACTATCTACTGGCACCCTCTCGCTGTACATGTGTACTTACATATATGTGCAATGGCAGATTTGTAAAACCAAGCATCTATTTGTGTTGTCGGCACAGTCCTTTACTGTATGTATCCATGCACTCACAAATCCAATGCAAACAAGACTAGACATCCTGTAGGAGCAGCCAAGTTTGAGTGCATTGCAGGCTTGTTTGTTAGTCAGCGCTGGGAAGATTGAGGTAAAAGATGTGGTGAAGTTGTTGAATTGTTTGACCTGAACTTGTTGGAAAAGTCACATTAAACAAATCTGTTTGCCTTTTTTGCAAGTTGATTTGACCGCGTCTGAGATTCAGCTCGGAAGCAAAAATACCCTGATGTGAGGACTTTGGAGCATTTTTCCAAGTCTGCCTTTTCAATGGAGGGGTGACACTACAGAGTTCTTGGGCTTGGCGCCTTTAAGAACTAATTTTCTTGTTGAACTTTCAATCATCCATCAATAGACATATTTTTGCTCTTTATCTCTATCATTGTCCAAATGAAGACCATAGCTGCTGCTATTCCCGAATTCTTCTCAATGAATACTATTCAGGCTCTCTACTTAGAGATCGACAGAAGAGACAAACATGAAGCTGGTGGGGAGAGAGAGACGGGTGAATGGCATGCAGTATTGTTCCCCCGTTGTGATTGCATGGGGAATCCGCTAGGCTACCAGAGCGGCCCTCTACCTGCTTTTTAATCCAGACTGCAGATGATAGAAGACCACACATACACACACATGATTTGACTCAAAGACATGAACAGATTACATGTGCATGGGTGTGTTTTATATGTTTCACTTCACATGGAGCAGCGCCACAAACCATAACACAGGATAAGGGCATATTCATGTGGGAACTGAGCCAGTGCATCTGACCATGTTGACATTTTACACACTGACATCAGACGGAGGGATAGTTTGCATCCCTGCATTCAGTCACACTGTCATAGAGGGAGGTGTAAATGGGGGGAGAGAAAACAAAAAGCAGGTGATGGGTAGCATTTTTTTTTTTACACTGTAGGAATTTCAAATGTAGTCATTTTACAAAACAATTCCAGTCTAAGAATAAATGAATGTATATGTTAAGCTGCTGCGATGAAATTATGTAGATGAGACTGTTAGATAAGCAGTGTTGTTAGTTGGTGATACCCCCATGCGCGTCATCAAAACTATATTCTTCTCCAATGTGTTTTTACAGTTTGCTCCTCAGTCTCCTCCGGCCTCGCCCCAGAGACCTAATGCATCATTTGAGGCTCATACAATTCATTGCTTCCCAAGCCACTGGCTCCTACCAGCCTGATAGAGGCATTTTTCGCCACTTAGAAACACGCACTGTGTGTCCGATCCCTTCCTCCTTAATATGTCCTCTATTACCATCAGGCATTTATGCCTGTTTTTTCTACTTCAGTGACCACTGAGCACCGGCTTCATTAAAACTAATTGAATCGGAAACACGTCTGCCTGAGGAAACATTAACTCTTTCTATAAGGGAAATTTCCGATTTCATTTTGTCAATAAGGTCAAAGGACTGAGCCCATGTGTTCAATACTGATACATGCTGTGCACATAAACTTAAACTGTAGGGCTATTTAATTTGGATAGACAGAGTGCTGTCTGTCAGCACTGACTGTACTATTTCAACTGGTTTCTGGTGATTTATATCTGATCATTTGTAAAAAATCACCTCTTTTTTTCTCCAAATGTATAGATTCCTGCAGAAACCTGGAGAGACCCTCTCCAACATGATGTCCTGTCAGTTTCATTGCATTATTAATTTCTTGTGGTTAGCATAATTGAGTCTTGGTACAAGCATTGCATTAATGGTTTTTACTGACCGCACTTGAAACAATAATTTGATGGCATCCGTCAGAAATCAATGTGCAATAACAGAGCATACACAGCTGTTTAATATGAAGTAAATATTTATGAGTGATCTGACTGGGCATCAGGTTCAGTCAGTCTTCTTTGAGAGGATCTGTGCGAATGATTAACCTCATTTTACTGGTGCTGTCTGGGCTGGTAATGGCCATTAGAGCTAAGAAGGAGTGAGGCCTTTGATTTTTGGCTCCTCATCATTCACAGCTTGTCGCATCCCTTCATCCTTCATACATGGCTGCTGAATTGATTGTCTGTTTAGTCCTATGAATGATAAAGCTGCTCTGGGCCACAGGCTGAGAGGGACAGACACAGCTCACCATCTATATGCAAGGTGGATTTCTTTTCCTGCCCCGCCACTTGGAAATCAGCTTTTTGCATTATTTATTGGACAATCATCAGCATTTCAATATGGTAAATCAAATAGTCACAGCAATATAACTATAGACAGTCGTATCCAAAGGGCCATCATCCCACTCATTATTCATTCATTTTGTTTAGAGCTATAGTCGGCGGGATTCATAAGTTGTGTAATCAACATGTTTTACTGTGGGCTCACACAGCAGCCCGCCTGAGCAGCAGGAAAGGTAACATTAGAGGAGATGACTCTAAATGTGAGAGTGCAGTCTGAATGCACTGCATGAATGAAAAGCAGCAGAATTATTGAAAAGCAGTACATAACCGAGGGCAGCTGCAGAGACAGGTGGAATGTAACCTGTGTGTATGTGTGTGTGTGTGTGAGACGACCAGAGTGAACTACTCAGAAGTCAGATAAGTTCTTTGAATCACTTTCATTTTGAAGAAAGATGGCAAATAAAGAGAGATAAGTAAATAAATAAAGAGCATAGTTTGGCGTTTTAGTCATACGGATCTATTTCAGGTCTTGCCGACAAGCTTTCTTAAAAGATTCTCACTTATTTCCTCAAAATAACATTTAATGCCAAGATAAAACTTCACTGTAATTTACTTTAAGCTTAATTCTATCCAAGTCAGAAAAACTACACAATCTACACTACACACACTAGTTGTACTGTACAGACTCTCATCACCATGCAGCATCTCAACGTGTATGTTTGGACAAGGTAGCACGGAAGTTTGTAGCGTGTGTATTTTCCATCCTTCCATAATTATTCTCCCACTGTATTCCCCATGTGACTGCTGCTGCACTCTACTCTTTGTTTGTGCAGTTTACAACATATTTTTCCTCCTTCAAAATATAACTGTGTGAGATTTCCTCTTCTGATGTCTACCAAGTTCTCATGTAGTGCAAAGGTGAAAGGTCAATTGTTCTCCCACCACAGGGATCAGATGAAGCAAAGGTCTATCTAATCTCCCCAACATGGTAATTCACACATTAAACCTACAGACTTAATTTAAGTCACAGCCAATGCTGTCAATTTAACAAAATCTTTTTCACCTCCTCCCAGCCAGAAAACAGAAGTGCGCTTCCTTATTCAGCTTTGTTGTTTGGGGGTGGGGGCTCCTGTCCATAACTGTTGATGTTAATGATCAGTTCACACGTCCTCCAGCAGACGGTCACCACACTAAACACACCTGCACCTCAAATCCACCAAGCGCCACACACGTGAACCTGTCAGATTACATCACAGAATTAGACAGAAGCGAAGAAATGTGCAGCTGTGCATGCAACACAATCCATGACAGTCACAGCGTGCAGCGTGCATCTAATAGTGGTGCTGTGTGGATGTGAAGGGAGCATTCTCTGAAGCAAAGGGCTCAGGCTTATGATTTGATGCCTCTCTCACTTTGTGTACAAGCGAGTGCTGCAGCAGACACACAGGCCTTGTGCTCGGAGGAGGAGGGCCAACTTCACCTGGTGCCTCTGGTTTGTTCTCAGTGCAGGGGCCAAAAGACGAGTCAGAGCAACTGGAAAATGATTTCTTTTCTTTCTTCTAGTCCTACTTACACTGATGTCTAACCTTCCAGTGATGTCAAGTGTGGGGAGGAAATTAAGTCACGGGCTCTTAATGAATTTAGACTCAAAGTCCTCCAGCATATATAATCATGCACAAACACTGACAGAAGTCTTAGCTACATGTGTCATGTTTTATTGTGTCGAGAATAGACATGTTTAAAAGCTAACTGTACTTTGAGTCAATAGAGTGAACTTGTGACATTGTAATGCACCCTTTCAACAGATCTGCTAAATGTCAGCAAACTGGTTCTGAATGTAATCCCAATTTGCCTTGGAATTAGCACTTTACAGTGACGATCTAATTATTTAGACAATTTATTGCCTGCCGCTAATATCTCTCAAAATAAGCTGTTCCCTTCATCTTGATCATGTGATAAATGTGGAATCACTGAGGATAAGTCCCAGACATGCCTCAGAGCCTGGCGTCACTTCTCCCTTCTGACAGACAAAAGCAAAGGCTTTGTGACAAGCGGCGCTGCTGCACTTCGCGCAGGCCAGTCACCGCCGTTTTATATACGTTTCCAAATGACTTTCATTCCCGCAAGTACGGACCATAACATGCAGATGTGATGCGATGCGCAGCAACAGCTGAAAGTAGCTTGAATCGTCGTTGTATAGGTGCAAACAGTAAACGGGATGAAGGGATCTGCAGCAGGACTCTTTTTACCCGACTGTAACCTGTGTGATTCAGTGGCCGGTAGAGCGGGAGCAGAAGCTGCAGGAAATCAGAGGCGGTGGAGGCTGGAGTCCCCGGGTGGGGGTGGGGGTGGGGGTTGTGTGGGAGCTGGACGGTTACAACATGCTTACTATTAAACTACAATAAAACAAACTAGGTTACTTTGTCTTCTCATCAAACGCCGACTCCGGTAAAACAAAAGAACAAAACAAAAAAAACTAAAATGTGCAACTGTAGAGAAAAATGTGCCATCCTCATATTGTTTCAAAATTACAGACAAACGCAATAACATGAAGCTGTGCTACCTGAGCCCAGGCAGCTCTCACTCTTCACAACAAATGTGCTCTGTTCAGCTGCGCACTGACTGCGTCTTCTGCTGCTTTGGGGCGGCAGGTTGCAGCTATTCGGCCTTTCTCATTTCGGAGAAGTGTAAAATAGTTGAGTTGTGGTGTTGTGCTCTGACTTGTCGGCCGAGTGAAAAGCAGCTCAGGTTAACAGTGCGTTTACATAATGAAGGCAAATGAAGCGGTTCGTAAAGAGCGCAGTGGCTAATGATCTCATGTAGAAATTGAAATATTATAACAGTGGATATTACATGTTTATACCTTTTTATTTTTTTTTTTTTTTTACCAACAAGGAAAGTCTATCCAGAAAGATGACATTTAGCTTTTATTCGCATCATGAACATCCAGGGGAAAACTCTGATTTATAAAAATCCGATGTTCACTTTTAAATGATCGTTCAAAAAATTCTAGTCCGTGTGGGATCCAAACGAAAAATGAAGATTCCTATATTTAATCCGTTGTAACCTTTTCATTTGCCAAATGCAAATAGATGGTAGAAAATGAAAAGAGCTGTTAACAGCCAGGGATGGACTAATAAAAGCGTATTTTTTTCTTTTTCACAGTGTTGAAATATTAGAAATATAGACACGCATACAGGGGAAAACTTTTAGTTGTTCAGTGTATTAAAATGTCATTTTGATGACTGAAATATTCACCTAGTATATGTTTAAATAAAACGGTTGAAAACGTCAAATAATAAAAACGTGCATTTAGAAAGCAACTTTTTTTTGTCTGAACAAAATAGAGATTTCAAACTTAGAATAAACATGAGTAGGCCTTCCCATTATTTGCGACATATTTATAGTCTTTAAAGGTGATAACTTACTTTTGTCATTTGAACTAAATAGCTCTCTGTAATTTCACACTTAGTTAAAGTAAGTTACCATTAGAAAATGACGTATTGTTATTAAAATGTTAGGTTTTGCGCACAGGCCTGTAAGCGATGACAGGAAATTAAAGTCATTAGTTCCAACTCGTAAATAACATTTTCTCTCGGGCTAGAGCACATTATTTCAATCAGATGGGTCTAAATTTAAAGAATAAAATAATTTCAGAGAAATTATTTAGCAAAGAATTGATTTAAAAGTTTTATTTGTAAACATTAAATATTTCTTTCTCTCTAAAGTTTTTGAATTCGGCACCAAATGCGTTTACAGAAGGTGTTAAGTACATCATGATGTCAAAGATGTGGGCCTAAGATCACACACTCATGAACCTCTTGATATAATAAGATGGAGCTTTTTTTTCCATTTCCAAACGTGTTAAAAATCATAACTACCTAGACGTTTATAAGACATAAAACATAGACAACGTGCTCAGCATGAACTTGGATGGTTTGAAATCGTTTAAATTGCACCATGCTTAGTGTAGCTCTTGGCAATAGAAATAATAAATATATAGAAACGTTTATATTCAACAGCAACAATACTTACAGCACATACAAACAAGGAATGTCTGACAGTTTTACAAACACCATGGGTCCCTCATTTTCTATACAGATGAGATATTTTTCCACATATGCGTTATACATAAAAGGAGTGCCATAACTACGAATCTGTATCAAATCTAGCAGACTACATAGTGTCCGGTATATATTATATATAGACATCACCTCAGCAAGTGCCTATAAAAGAAAAGAAAAAGGAAAAAGAAAAAGAAAAGTAAACTAGAACATGCGTTGTCTTTTCTGGATACTTTTGGGATCCTGTCAGAAACACATAGGCACGAGTCAGAAAAGAAGAGAAAATTAAATCTTTTTCATTATAACAAACTTTGTACACGTTATAAACCGATGCATTGGAGGCATCACATAATCTATCATAATATACAGTGTGTGTGGGGTTGTATGTGTGTGTGAGTGTGTGCGTGTGTGGTCATATATATATATATATATATATATATATATATGAATGGGATATATTACATCTGAGTATGCTGAATCAGTAGAGCCGATGTTAAATAAACAGTAAGTGATTGCAAGACCGGATTAACTCTGTTGACAATTTGTCCACTGGAGAGAAATTCCCAGCGATGATTCACTCGTTTGGCACTCAAAAAAAAAAAAAAAAAAAAAAAAAAAATCGGAGAATTAAAAGGCCTACACAGCAATCACACGTTCTGTCTCTTATCCTCCTGTTTATCTTTTTTTTCATGAATCATAATAGGGTACTGTTGTTCTATTAGCCTACGGAGCTGGAAAATATTCGGAAATAATGACGTTAAAAATCTGTCAAGTCTGACTCAAACAGTCTTTTTGGAAGTTCTTTGAAGTCTCGCCATGGAGTCAGACTCAGAAAGGTAAGGTGTCGAGGAAAAGTTTGTCAATTATTGCTGGCGGAGGGACTAGATCTTCTAGTTTTAGGTAAAAGATACGCTGCAGACCTTGGGTACATAGTGTGCGCAGTTCAGGGAGCTTTCCCAAGAGTTTTGACAAGTAGTTGGGACGATTCAATCCTCCGCCATTGAATGTCACTTGATCTTTGAGGCAGTTGACTATCTTGTTTTGAAGGTCTTCCACTCTTTTGGGTTCCTTGAGCCCGTGTCGTTCTGAAATATAAGAAAGAAATGAGATAGAGGAATTATTTTCGATGCATGGGCTCTGTCGGTTTTGCATGTATTGTAACGCGGAGTTTGCAGAGGAGCAGCCGCCTTTACGCACCTGTTACCATGGCCAGAGCTGCGATGCAGGAGAAAGCTGAGATGTCTATGTTCATGCTCTGCAAGTTCGAGGAAAACTCCACGATAGCGTCCACCCACTCGCCAAATCCGCGGACGCACTGTAGCCTGTGTAACACCACTCCATTACAAAAAATAAGTTTGCCTTCCACTGGGTTGGACCTGCAATTAATAAGAAAATGCCATTAATTGCGCCTGGGAATAAATGGGAATATAAGAGCCATCTAATTATTGAGCAGCTAATAAAACACAAAGCAATGAAGCTTGAAGGAGGAGCTGATAAAGCCCAGATTGTTTTGTTGTAATAGTTACGCAGCTTACCTGTACGCCAGCCGCAGGACAAAAAGTTCAAGGAAGGCGGATTCAAAGAGGAGATCTTGATCTTGCTTCGGTAGATCAGAAAAGCCAGGGATCTTCTCCGCCCAGCCCCGGATGATCTCCATGGAGCCCGTCAGGAGATCATAGAACTGCTGGATGTGCTGAGTGTTGTCTCCAGTCATTTGGTAGTCAGGGTTAGCCTGGAACTGGAATTTAATTTAAACAGCGCCTTAATGAGGTCCTTTAAAATATATAATCCGTGAAATTGCAAATGCGCATTTCCAAGAGAGAGAGAGAGGGTGATTTTTTTTTTACTGTTAAATTCATGTCTTCTTTTTATTAAGTTCTCTATTTCACTGCGATTTACTCAGGAAAAAAAAAAACTATGCCACATTAAAAGCCTGACAAAGTTAGGAATTCAGCGACGTATTAAAAAACTTTCAAAGCAATAAATTGTTGCCTAAAAGCAGAAGTAAATTAAATAGCTCGTCAATCTTGTTGTTCTCTCTGCTTTCAACCAAAGTAATAGTTACTGTCCTTTTTTCCTTTTTAAGTATTGTGTGTGTGTGTATATGTGTGTTTAATTTTAGGATTGTGGTACTTTACTTACTCTCGAGTAGTCCAAAGCAGACATGGAGGGGTTGGAGTCCACATGGGCCCTAACAAGTGCGCTTATGAGGCTCACCGGCGGCGAGGGTGGGGAGGGCTCCTGGGGACTTTTGGGTTTGGATGGTAGACGTCCTCTCCGACCTTTGAGATTATCCGTTCGGACAACTACGTTTGGAGAAATATGTGACGCATGTAAGTAAACAATATATCACCAATACATACCCTGTTGTGGTGCGTCAATGCTTAAAGATGGATGGGATAACATTCCATTACGCACAGGGTTTTCCCAGTGTATCAGTGTGGAAATATAAACTACTAGTCTAAAATAATTGAATGCATGGCCTAAACATACCTTCTCTCACCATTCCGACGACAAGGCACTTCTGGAAACGGCAGAACTGGCAACGATTTCTTCGGCGTTTGTCAACAGGACAGTTTTTATTTGCTAAACACACGTATTTTGCATTTTTCTGGACGGTGCGCTGGAAAAAAAAAGAAACATAATGTCACTCTGTAGGCCTATTTCTAAAAGCTATAAAACATGTAGTACACGGGCTGTGGATTGCTGCGCAACGTGAAAAGAAAAATGAAAAGATGAAAACGATATAATATCTGTCTCATCTCCTGTTTGGGACTCTGCTGTTTGAAGCAACAAGAGGGAATAGACTGTCAGCAAATACACATTCCTGATCTTTCATATTTGACTTATTCCTTTGAGATCTATGTGTGGATAAGTAGGGTTGTCATATAAAGTTATTCCATGCCTGCATGTTCAGCTTAATGATATTTAGTGTGGCGTGTAGCATAAATGTTTATTCTGCAACATTATTGTTTTTAAGAAATTGGACAGGAGTTAACACAGGTGCGCAGAGGATAAGGGGCAACACAAGCGTATCTTTCATGTGAAAACAGTAATACTGATTCATGATTGCTGTCATGTGAGCCCACCTTGAAAAATCCTTTGCAGCCCTCGCAGGTTCTCACTCCATAATGCTGGCAGGCTGCGTTGTCTCCACATACCGCACACAGACCCTCGTTTGACGGAGATCCTCGGGACGGGGGCGATGGCACTTGGCTGTCCACCAGCTGGTGCCCGTGGCCGAGTTGCAGCGAGTGAGGGAAGGCCAGGCCAGCCTGTTTCCGGATGGCGCTGGGCACCGCAAAGCTCTGGCCGTCCAGGCCGCGGTGCGCGCCCGGGTTGTCATGGTTCATGGAGACGTGCAGCGGCCCGTCGAACCGCATCTGACAGCTGGAAACAGGAGTGCCGGGCGGGGACTGCTTGAAGGAGAAGAGCGAAAGCCTCGACACCGGATTCTTGCGCTGGTCTATCATATGAGACGTGGCCGCAACATAGTTCTGGTGGAAACTGTGGAGGGAGCCAGGGTCCTCCCACATGTGATTGGGCTGAACTTGGAAGTTTGGTGTACTTGGGGCATGAGGCGACGAGGGTTTGAAGTACATAGGCCCAGAGTGAGCCATCATTTCTTCTGACTGAGGGGGCAGGTGGCTCTGCTGATGGTAGTTGTGCATCTGGACGTCCTCCACCTTGATAGAAGACTGCTCTCCAGAGTGGGGCATCTGATACAGACAGGGCGGTTTAACGTCGTAACTGGTGTTATAGTTGTCCATGAATGTACTGAAACTCGGGAGAGAAGTAGTAGCTGTGATCTCAGTATTGGTCAAGTCCATGCTAAACTTCACAAACTCAGGTGTTAAGAAGTCGCAGCTGTATTCTCCTGCGGTGTGGTAGCTGTAGCTCTGGGAAGCAGGACTAGCTCCTTGAGGTGATGATCCATACTGAGCCTGAACGCAGGGCATGGCTGAAAACCAAACCGGCAAAAAAACAGAATCAGAATTTCTCCAGAAAATGTTCAAACTGTCAATAAAGTTAAATGTCATATTACTCTCAACAAAATAACTTATTAGCAGTACTTCACATTAATGAGTCATTTCAACATAAAATAACACTGATTTGTAAATAATTTTCCATATCATACCTCAAGTCTTCTGACAGTTTTTCGGTGACACTTGAAATGGGTAATGTCAGGAGTTGTATGGGTGTCAGGATTCAAAAAGGCGGCTCTGTTCTGGATCGTCCCCTAATAAAACACACAACTCCGACATTTACTAGATGATAAAATAAAACAATATCTGAAAAAGAATGTCCAGATAAAGTCAGAATCAACCTTGACAATTGCGCACACACTATAACCAGTTTCCTATTACGCACAGCATTTTGGAAAATTTCGTAAATATGTTTAATGGATACCGACAAACTACTTGCATATATATATATTTAACAACATAAGTCCTCTTTTTCTTTTGTTAATATAGAGTGTGGAATTGTTCAGGATGAACAGACCAACTTCGCGCACTGGACATTTCGAACAACTTGTCTGGCAAAACAGCACGTTGAAAATTCTCGTGAAATATCGGTCACTTCCACAGATGTGAACAGTCCGAGTCAGACTCAGTTTTGTTGTAAATTCTATTTAAGTTGGAAAAAATGAGTGAAAGAAAAGATTCAAACGGCTCGGGGAAGTCGGTGCAAGTGAAGCGCAGACACGGATTATGCTGCAAAAAGAAAAGCGATGAGTGAATCTTACCTCTTTCACATCAGGATCGTGGCTTTCAATCCATGCGATAAGCATGCAGGGGGTCTTCATCAATTTCGGTAAAAGCTCCAAATCATGAGCGTCGGTACCCAACAATGCCAGGCAAGGCAAACCGTGTGACTCCGCGCACTGACAGCGACACAAGCTTCGACTACCCAGTCTGGCCAATGTGGCTTTGTTTATGTGAGCTCTGGATACCGTGGCCCACGTGTTTCGCAGCGCGACGTCATCGGCGTCGACAGCGACATGGACCAATCCGCATGAGAACTTTCTCAAGCCCCAATTTTTCTGGCGAGTGTGTTTGGCTTGTGGTATGTGTTCTGTGTTGCTTCCCACATGGACATTAGCAGAGATGTAGTGGAGGGTAAACCCACCTAAACTCAGTTCAGACACCTTTGTGTTTGCAGGGACTTAAGTCAGACTTTATTCTAAGCTGACATTAATCTCTGTGATGTGATTTCATTGTGTTTATTTTATCACAGGTCTAGAAAGTAAATGATGCAGGTTACAATGACTGCTCACTTCTGCTCATATAGTTATTTTTGTTTATACTGGTGGATATTTCTCTTCATGTCATGTTGTCATCACATTTGTTTTCCCCACTGTCTCAGCACATGGGACCTTTCTCTGATACAATGAATGCTATAGGTTGCAGCAGCCAACATGTAGTAATCTTGTCCCACCCAGGTGCATTTCAGAATATATTTTTATTATATAACAGGTTTAATATATAACAGGTGCCTCAGGTAGAAACATTTCTACTTACCAGCTTTGAGTTAATTTATTCCCTGACTGTGGTTATTTTACTGTAAAATTCAGTGTATACATTGGCACATCTAGGCTTAGCTGGCTATGTCACAATGAGGCTGATATGCCAGACTCACTGCACTTGTATGAAATAGGCCTAATGAAGCGGGGGTCAATATTATTCTTCGTTATCTTCTGACAGGATTTCTGTATTTCAATTGTGTTCCAAATTTAGACCTCAGATGGGGTGGGGTCTGCGGGGTGGCCTGCCTATTCATAGAGCTGGTAGTGTATGTGAGCTGCTGGAGGAGGAAGGGGGGATAATTAGTGGGCCTGTAGCCAGTTGTCATGGGGGAACCAATTTAGTCCCCAGAGAAGGGAAACGTGATAGGAGCGGGCAGAATGGAGAGTGACGCAGAAAACGCTCAAGTTGACGCAGTCGCCAAAATAATCTGCTGGCCTTATTGTTCTGCAGCGATGGAATTACTGATCTCAGCGTTAATCTTACACCAACACCTTGTAGCCAATCACGTCGGCCTAAATTTTTCTAGATGCATATTGGCCTGGGCAGCAAGCCAAAAGAGAGAGCGTATAACAACTACATGTGTGGAGATGTGGCCCCACATGCGTAAAACATCGGCCAGAATCACACAGAAACCAGAGCCTTGTGTTATTTCTACAGGACTGATGTTTTATTATACGAACCACAGAACAGCCATCAGTCTCGGAGCAGTTTTTTTTTCTTCACTGCCCTGCACTCAGAGCACACAAGGACAGAGTGTGTAAGGAGGGGGTGGGGGACTGTATATCATGGTTGCACTCACCTCTAGAGGACACTATTGTTCACCAGCCATACATCAAACAGCTCCTGATTCTCACAATTAACCTTTTAATTAACCTAACCCCATTAAGGCTGTGTGGTCCCGCCCAGTCGTTTTCAGGTGGGAAATGTGGCAGGATTCACTGCACTGTGAATATTCAGAAGCGAAAAATTCTTGTAAAAGTTTTTTGATAACTTGTAATTGCCATCCCACCTCCCCCTTCATGATCGCTGCTGACTGTAGCATCTTTCACCTGCATCTTTCACAGGGCGCTTTGCACGTGTGCTGAAATCTACCGACCGCACTTAAGAGTGTATATGACGCACGTCTGCATAACAAATTCAAACTATTTTGTCTGAAAACAGTGCTGCCAGGGCGCTGCATGGTCACACTGCGCGTATTTACCGTTATCCGTTTACCATTTAGAATTAAAATGAAAACACAATTAGCAGTTTAATTGGCCATTTTACTGGAGAATAATTAACTTCCCATTTATATGCACAATTAATTGACAGTCATTTGAAAGTGAGGAGTTAGTTTTAATCACACACAAGTTATTTACTCAGCTAATATTTTTAACTTTGTCTGAGGAAATGTTTACTGACATTACCAGTCGTGGTGTGTGGGAGCGCAACCGTGCGCCTGTGTGTGTGTGTGTGTGTGTGTGTGTGTGTGTGTGTGTGTGTGAGAGAGAGAGAGAGAGAGAGAGAGAGACAGACAGACAGACAGACAGACAGACAGAGGGAGAGAGAGAGAGGTGGCATCTTTTTAAATTGGCTTACAAACCG
>NW_019524091.1:376061-377201 GCF_002814215.2 Seriola lalandi dorsalis | reverse complement strand
AAAAAGTCATAGTGTAGTAAGGCATAAAAACGTCATTGTATAATAAGGCATAAAATATCATAAAAATGTCATAGTATAGCAAGGCAAAAAACGTCAATAAACATCATAGTATAGTAAGGCATGGAAACCTCAAAAAACATCATAGAATAGTAAGTCATAAAAACGTCATAGTATAATGAGGCATTAAATGTCATAAAAATGTCATAGTATAGTGTGGCATAAAATGTCATAAAAACGTCATAGTGTAGTAAGGCATAAAAACGTCATTGTATAATAAGGCATAAAATATCATAAAAGTGTCATAGTATAGCAAGGCAAAAAACATCAATAAACATCATAGTATAGTAAGGCATGGAAACCTCAAAAAACATCATACAATAGTAAGGCATAAAAACATGATAGTACAGTATAAGTAGTAAAAACGCTATAGTATAGTATAGCATAAAATGTCATAGTATAATAGTAAGTTGTAAAGTCATAGTATAGGAAGGCAAAAAAAAAACATCATAGTATAGTTAAGCATGAAAACGTCAAAAAACATCATAGTAAAGTAAGGCATAATAACATAAAAAAATATCAAAGTAAATTAAGGAATGGAAAACTCAAAAAACATCATACAACAATAAGGCATAAAAACACATAGTATAATGAGGCATTAAATGTCATAAAAACGTCATAGTATAGTATGGCAAAAAAGTGCCAAAAAAGGTCATTGTATAGTAGGGCATAAAATATCATAAAAATGTCGTAGTATATTGCGGTATAAAGTTATAACATAGTCATAATATAGTAAGTCATAAAAAAAACGCCATAGTGTAGTAAGGCATAAAAACGCTATAGTATAGTATAGCATAAAACCATCATACAAAAGTAAGTCATAACGTCATAGTATAATCAGGCATAAAATGTCAAAAATATCATAGTATAGTAAGGCATAAAAACGTCATTGTATAATAAGGGATAAAATATTATAAAAATGTCACAGTATAGCAAAGCAAAAAAACATCAAAAAACATCATAGTATAGTAAGTCATAAAAACGTCATAGTATAATGAGGAATTAAATGTCATAAAAAAATCATAGTATAGTATGGCATAAAATGTCATAAAAAAGTCATAGTATAGTAAGGCATGGAAACCT